>NW_009925388.1:0-26871 GCF_000696875.1 Nestor notabilis | reverse complement strand
GGCAGTGACGGCACCGCTGGACACCGCTGGACACGCACCGCTGCACAGCCCTGCACACCGCTGTACACTGGTGCCCAACGCTATACACCACTGCACACCACTGTACACTGCTGCCCACCCCTGTGCACTGCTGGACGCTGCCACGCATCGCTGGACACTGCCACACACCAGTGTCCCTCAGGGATCGCTGATGCGCACACCGCTGCACAACCCTGCACACCACTGCATACTGCTGCACACATCTCTGCACACACCGCTGCACAACCGTGTACACCGCTGCACATCGTTGCACACCCCTGCATGCCGAACCTGCATCTGCACTGCAGCGCGGTGGGGGGGTTCTTCCATGCAAATCTTGGCCTTCTGAATTTCTATTATCTCCTCTGTAATGTATTCCCTGCCTTTTTTTTCTTTTTTAAATCACTTTATGCCTCATTACATTAACCAGGCATATGTGGTAAATCTTTAAACTAAATTAATTGCTTCTGCAAGGTCCAGAATTGCTTACTGATTCAAAAAAACCCAAAACAAATCACAACACCCTCCTCTCCCCCAAAGAAAAGAAGAAAAAAAGAACCAAGAAAAAAACCTCTACCCCATCATGTTTACTGTATTTGCAAAGTAAAACCAACTGAAAGTTTTACAGCAGCAACTTGTAAAATATCCTCCAGCATAGTGTTACAAAGTATTTTTATCTCCTTTTCTTTCAGGCAAACCACCTGAGACTCCGTCTGTGCTGTTCTCACAAAAGACAATATTCTCCTTAAGATCTTAAAGTGAAAAGCAAATACTCCACTTGATATTTGCCATGTACAAACAACGCAAGCAGAGGCGACAACACAATATCTTTCTTTTGCTACTACCATCTTGTGGAACCTCATAACCCTTCACAGTCTGTCAATCATGATTGAAGAGGATACAAATTTAGATCAGGCCTCCAATTAAAATCAGACTGATCCATCCCACCGTGTCATGGGACCCCATGAACCACAACAATAAGCCATTTCCCAGAATTTAATTGTGGTTTGGTGACTCAGTGACACACAAGTGCTCCTGAAGTAAACAACTGAGTGTTTTAAATAAAAGTCCTGCTCCTCCTGTAAATAATCAGTTACTAATCCCCAAATTACTGTTTTTGCACCAATCTATTAAGAAGAAGGAAAAAAGAAAGGAGAAATACAAAGTTCTTCAATGAATCCGTACAAAGTGAAAAATTCTAGCTATCCTGGGAGTTTTGCCATTTTCCCTGATGAGTCCAGGACTTGGCATGGAGGCAGCTGTCACTTGTGTAAAAAAACTAATTATGACATGACTGTGGAAAAGATGGTCTTTTGTCTAAAGCATCACACTAATGTATCTGGCTTTGGCACAGTCTTCCTGTGCCCCACAGTTTAAAATGGAGAGTGTGCATCAGTATCTTGTTCATCCAGCATTTCCACTAGCTCCATTTAGCAAGTGCCAAAAGGTACATTTTGTACCTGACGGTGATTTTAATAATCTTTCCAAATGTATCAGAAATGTTTTCAAAATGATGCTTTAATCCTGCACTTTACATGCCAGAAGTAATTTCCTATTTTTCCTTCTAAGGAATGTGGCACATTAGTGAAAACATTGTGGAGGTATAGAAATATTTATCCATTCTGGCACCCAAAACCTTTACTGTCTTCTGAAGGCCCAGCACAGTTGCTACTTCACATGAGCAACAACAATCAGCAGTGTCTACACTTAATTCAGCAAGTTACACTTAAAGACACAGATATGGAAGATGTTGGAGGAAATCAGGTTCTTTTTCAGAGTCTAAAACACTCTCTACTACTTTTCTGTAGTTTACAACTAAAAAGCACACAGAGGGGCACAAATGGGAATGATCGGATGAGTCACAGGCGAGGCTCTACCACATCAGGCGGAGTGTGTCTGGGAGTTAATGTCTGGGAGTCTTCACAGACATTGCAGAGCAAGTTTCTTTCTTGCCAAAAGTGACACAGTTTTTATGGTTAAGCTTTGCTGACATCACAGGGAGCAGGCTCCATTCGATTAGCTTTTGTCTGTGGAGTGCTCATTTGCCCACTCAAAGTCTCATGGCCCTGAACCACAAACCCTGAGCACGCAGCACTAACTTTAGAGGCTGGTACCTAACACCTCACATTGATCCCCCTGCCAGAGAGCTGAGGTGGCAGTGCCAGCAGTGTTCTTTCTCCATCACTGGAGTTCAACCCTACTTTTTGTTCTGTTTTGTTTTAAAAAGGTGGTCCTCACATTCATACTCGATACCCTAAATAAAAGTAGGAAAATGCTTATTTCATTCTGATACTGATCTGATTTCAGATCTACAGCCCTGCACCAGGAAAAGAATACTATTATTTTGCCCCAAATAAAACCAGACATTTTTTGGATCTTCATCTCCTCTGGCCTGAAAAGGTGGTATTTAGAATTCTCATGCTTTAGTCTCCAATATAGAACCACTGTCAAGCCATACTGCCAATTACTGCACTTACTTTCTTTTCCCATAATGAAAGACAATTAACCAATTAACATTAATCAATGTGGTTAAGCATTCTCCCACTCTCACCCAGTGCCTCCTCCTTCACACAAATGCACCAGATTAACCAACAGTTACATAAAATGGTTGCACTGCTCAGGGGAGGAGGGTGTTTTTTTACCATACTCTGTGTCCTGCTTTGGCTGGGGTAGAGTAAATTTTCTTCCTAGTAGCTGGTGCAGTGCTGAGTTTTGGATTTAGTGTGAGAATAATGTTGATAACACACTGATGTTTTAGTTGTTGCTTAGTGCCTACTCTAAATCAAGGACTTTTCAGTTTCCCATGTTCTTCCAGTGAGGAGGTGCTCAAGAAGCAGCAAGGGCACAGAGCCAGGACAGCTGAGCCAAAGTAGCCAAAGGGGTATTCCATACCATAGAATATCAGGCTCAGTATATAAACTGGGGGGAGTTGGCTGGGAGCCACCAATTGCTTCTTGGGAATGGGCTGGGCATCGGTCAGTGGATGGTGAGCAATTGTATTGGCATCACTTGCGTTTCCTGAATTCTATGCCTCTTCCTATCTTTTCTTCTTATTATTATTTCTATTATTATGTTTCACTTTATTTCAATTATTAAACTGTTCTTATCTCAACCCGTGGGGTTTACCACCTTCTGATTCTTCTCCCCATCCCATCCAGGGGCGTATGAGTGAGCAAGCAGCTTCATGATACCTAGTTACTGGCTGTGCTTAAACCATGACACTGTTGCTTCAGGTTTAGGCAGCAGCTGTCAGTCTCCTCTAGGCCAGGGGCACGGTAAATCCCAATCTCTCTCTGTATCATGAACCACACGCTTCCTAGCAAGCCTCAGGTTTCCTTTCCCACTCTGCAAACGGCTGCCCCAGGAGGCACTGAGGACAAGCACTGCTGCTTCCCATCTTTTCTCAGGGCAGCAACAGATGGGAAAAGGGATTTTGCACCTTTCAGAAGCACTTTCAAGCTACCTGGCTCCTCACCCTTCACTGGACTCCCTCTTGACATCCCCTTTCAAAAGGCAACAGGAGGGCCACGGGGCGACCTGGCTCATCCACACAAGTAAGCCTACCTGCAGTACCTGATGTCACTGGCTTATCCCTGCGTCCTTATACAACACTCTTACACAACACTTGCCATCGCTGGGAGATGGGCTGCCTCTTGTGCTGAGAGGAGGTAAGGGCTGCTGGGGATGGAGCCTGCCCAGGTCCTCGGATGCAGGAGGGAGCAGGCGAGGGTCCAGAGCAGGATAACAGAGCACACAGGTCTTGTAACAGGGTGCAGGGGAAAGCTCCAGCACAGTCAGACCAAGCACCCCAGGATGCCACCAGCCCCTCATCCTCTGCCCTGGCACAAGTTATTGCACTTTTGTTTGTCTCGGGGGCTGTCTTGGTTTGGGGGTGATGAATTACAGGGTGTGTCATCTGACCATTTTGTTTTGCAAACTCCCTCCACGAAATTTGTTCTCACTTTTAGCTTCATCTTCAGTGAAAAATATGAAGTAGAAACTCCACATCAGGAAAAATGACAAGGTAGCCTATAGGCTGCACTGATGCCTAACTGAAATGTTGAATTTGTTTCAATATTTAACACTTTGATATTTAACAGAAAATAAAACAGTATTCTAGAGCAGAGTTATACAGAGGATTCTGTACTAATATATATAAAGTAAAAAATGTACTAGGCTATAGCTTACGGTACCTGGTATCTATACAATGAGCAAGCAGTATTTCCTCCCTTGTAAAACATACTAATCTACTGCATTATATAAGAAATAAAAATCTATCTAATTTTCTAGATATATTTAATAAAAAGCCTCCATCAGAACTGGCTTGTAGGCACAAGCTCAGAAATGGACTCTGACTCATGCTTTTTATTGCTAGTCTTGTTCAACTCATGAGAACAAAAAAACCCCATGCAATAAAGCATAAAATCAAACCCACAGTACACTATCCATATACGTATTTGCAGTCTGTCCTGAAACAATCAAAAAGACAAGGAGCTACTGAGCTTTCTAATACAAATGTCCAGCAGTTCTGTGTAATTCTAAACTTTCCTCCTCACACAGAGTCATTATGTGCTCTTCAGAATAGGATACTGGTTTTACCTGTTAGGCTCACAATTTCCTATTTTAACTTGCTTCTTAAAGCTCTAAAAATTGCTTAGTGCTAACAAGTCAAGATTATGGATGCTCTGAATCAGTCAGACCATAATATGGTATGTGCTCAGCTCTGTGCAGGTATTAGCAGCTTTTTTTTTTACAGCATGAAAGCCAGAAAATTATTATATACAGACAAAAAGCCAGATAAATTATAATGGCAACCTCACTGCTTTACAGGTTTTTGAAAGCTCTTGTACTTCAACAAGCAGACTGCAGGATGAACAATGTTAATTTAGAAAAAGCCATTCCTCCTACAGTCCCACACTGGTGGGTCTGGCATGCTGTTTGCAGGGCAGGCCGAATGATAAAGCTGTTGTTTTGAATGTATCTACAAAAAAATAGACAGAGCACCACAAAATGAAGTAATGCAAGATAAAAGCAAGATAGAAGTTGTTTTTATGATTTCACCCGAACTTAATGTCTTACTGCATTAGGGTAAATGTATCCTTTTTTATAAGCTAATGGAAAACACAGTAATTGATTTTGTCGTAGCCAAAAATAAAGACTTTTAGTATTTCTGTCTGTTTCCCAGTAGCCTGAACACACTAGAAAGGCAGTCTGAAAGGTATCATCAAGAGTACTGTAACATTACCTTTATGCCACCTGGCATCAAGCAGAAAACTGAGTATGTAATGCTTCCCTCGCCCTTGTATTTACAGAGATGAGTAACATTATCTCACAGAGTATCTCAAATCACTTATTATCATGGTGTGGAGCCACTGACTGGCTCTAAGACATAAAGGCTCTATGAAATCTGCTTATATTCAGCTTAAAACTTGGTCAGCACAGTGGGCTGTAGCCTTTGCTTTACTTCACCCCCTTGCAGAAATGTCAGCTCTCTAGCACTTCACTTTGGCCTACTACGTGTGTACACAGGAGGGCATGAGAGGAGCACAGAAGTGGAAGCAGCCCTGTTTAGCCACTATTTTGATAACCAGCAGTTTACTCCCTTTCTTAACATGGAGTGTTACAGTGCAAGCTAGGCAGATTTGCCGAAGAGTAGCTGATCTGTAACTGTGCATTAAGCGATGTTCAAATTGTTAAGAGATTTAGGCCCTAATTCAGAAAGACCTCTACCTTCTTTCATAAATATCCAACTGAGCCAGGATCCTGGAGGACCAATGATGATAGAAAAGCAAAAGGGACAATATAAAAGACCTCAGATTTGAGTGATTATTCTTGTTTTTTTTTTAAGAGCCTCTGAGACACTTCTTAGCTTATGTGTTTGTCCTCCACCATATGGGAGTTTCGTTCAGACAACAGCTTTGACATATAATTTTTCTTGTTTGTCTGTTTTGTTCTGTCAGCTCAGGAAACATCAGCTCTCCCTGAAATTTCATCAAGAGACAGTTTATCTTCCATGCTAATTTCTCTTATTACTCACTGCGAAGCATGTAATAGACGACGGCTGTCTTGAATTACCCAGTAAATCTCTACAATTGACTAACATCAGATAATCCCAAAGATGCTAAATTTCAAAGACTTTCAGTGAAAAGTGGTGATTTTCCATCCTCATGATGAAATGGATTAAGACAAATAATGTTTTCTAAATGCCAGAAGGGGAGGTACCTGGATGAATCTTGTTAATATGAATGCATTTTGTCGGACCATCTTATATATGGCATGCCTAAAAAAATCAGTGAAGCAGAAATGAGTATGTTCTAAACTACAAATGTCATTCTGAATAGGGATAAGTATTACCCTAAAGATTGGTACTGGCATTTGTTTGAGCTATTTTCAGGGATTCAGATATGAACAGCAGAATTAACGCAGCCTTAGGCTTTCTGCTTTTCTTAACCAGAGCTTCACAGTCACCATTTAGTTTAAAAAATACTGAAGAAACCTTTATCTGTATCACAAGGACTTGAGTTATACTGTGCAAATATACAGAACCTTGCAGAAACCCTTGGAAAAGAAAACAAGATACGCTGTTACAGCTATGGGTTTAGCCTTATGTGTTCTGCATGTTGTGTGACTTGAGTTTCCGAACCTGAATCTGTTTGTCCTAAAAGCTGGTAGCTGACTTGCAAAACCACTGAATTCTGAAATACTCAACACAGATTCCAGACCTGGAATGTATGACTTAAATTCAATTATAATTGGGGAAAAACTCTGAAGAAGCTTATTTTCAACAAAATTAAGGTAACAGACCAGAACAAAAACTTAGTTATTTTCTGAAATCTACATCCCTAGCCAGCAAAGCCTATGGTAGGTGGACAACTACTGAAAAATCTGCACAGGTCCTTTCTACAAGTCAAACTAGTGGTCCTGGAACCTTTGCCTGCCAGCGCAGTAGTAGATCAAGGGAAATGGGCATCAGATAGATGGTGACAGTGCAATATGCACCAAAAGGGGACAGTGCACTTCTGGATGTGTAGGTTCAGGTCTTATGTCAAGCAGTAAGGCAGATAATATCCCTGGAGGCATGATGAAGGCATACCAGATATACAACAAAAGTGTAAATAATAGAAAAGGAGGGAAAAACAAAGTTAAACGATTACGGGCTCGACTGACATACATCAGCTGAGAGTTAACTATGGCTTGGCAAAGTGACAGGAAAGTGAGCACTCAATAACCTCAAATGAGAGCAAGGGATGATGGAAGAATGTGACCATTATGGGAAATTTTGTTAAATTATGCTAACAGTTACTGGTGGACATGTAATTAGGTTAGATGGCAGCTAAATTTAAAAAGGAGAATTCCTGCCTGGTTTTAATTGATATTTTGAAATTGAGAAGCCCATATTGCTATTTCTGAGGTTTACCAAAAAGCTTAGTTTTCAAAAGAAAAAATTCAATGACTTCAGTAACAATTACGCTCAAGTTGGAGAAAACTTTCTGCAAATATCACCTCTGAATTTTCAAAATACAAAACACATGTTTTATAGATACATAAATATATTTATAGTTATTATAAATAAATAAAGAGTTTCAAGTTACCTGGCAATAAGCTGGTGGTCATAAAATACGACTGTATTAAAACTATCTAAATACCCATTTGCTTATGGTTTTGGGCAGAGAGGAGTCATGGAGAGAAAGAATAATACTTGTGAAAATTAAGTAGAAGCTCTTATTTTGACAGAAAATTACTTGCATGCTCTGTAATGGCTCTGTCTGTATGTCCAGCACTGCATGAAGTTAACAGTATTTCAGCTGAGGATTTTCACACTCAGAGGTTTCCCTATTCAAATTTCTATTTCTTTTTATGCTCATTTTCTTTTTTTGAGCACAAATACATTATGGAATATTGCCAATTAAATTATTCACTGATTTACTCTTTAAGGCAGGCAGAGTTTCCTAAGAGGCATGCTCTAATCTCCATTACTCCTTACACCCTTTCTCCTGACCTCATTGGGGCCCCAGTGCATAGGGTGGAGAGGACAACTACTTCTTCTCGAAAGAGGTATACATCCTAATGTGAAGTACAAACACTATAGATGCAAACCTACTTTTGGGTGCAGACTGGAAACAAATCACAGTCTCAGTATTAACAATGGCCTTTCAGTTTGTCCGATAAAGCAGTGATTTCTTCTTTTTTTTAAAACCTCCTAGTTTGCTGCCTCATTTACAGCCAACAATAGTAGAATCAGGCCCAGAAATTAAAAGAAAAAGTTTAATCACTGATGATTTTGCTATCTCTCCCAAGCAAACAACAAAAGTCCACAACCTTTTAACCTTTTCCATCCTATTTGCTAATTACTTACTTTGTAATTAACCCATTATGCATCTGTCATTGTGTTTTAAATTAAATCACTTTAATTGCTAGTAAGTAGGGTTTATTTAGTTCCTGGTGTGGTTGTACAGGGTCATGAGTGGGGAGCTGTTGAAGCACTCTGAGTTATAGGTGTTCTCTGCAAAACTGCTGAAGCTGCTGAAGAGAAAGAGAAGTTAAGCTGCTTTCCTTAGGTCATTTGATTTTAATGTCTAATAGCACATTCTAATGGATGGAAGTTTACTGCAAATATGGGAGGGCATTTTTTATTCTTTGTATATACATCACATTGGGCATTATTTTGTTTCTTGAAATAATTATTAATAAATAATTAATTATGATAATAGTTCTAGAACATGCCTATCAACACGGTGCTTATTTTGCTGTATAGCAGAACTCTCTGAAATGCAGCACAACTTAATAGCTGAACTTCAAATAAAGAGAATAGAAAAGATCTAACACGAGACACAAGGAGTTTTAAGTATGGGGCTAACAGTCAAAACACTTTAATATCTTCATATAAAACACCATAAAAACTGAGGATAGACATGAAGGATCTATGTTCACTGTAGCACAGCCCCTTTCTACCCCTTGTGTGACCTGACTTGCTTCACTGACCCAGCAGAAAACACCCACTTTTTTACTGGGTTAGTTTTGTGCTGAGTTAGCAAGTTGAATGAATCAGCCCTGTGAGGTGGCTGGTGAGCACTGCAGCTGGCACAAAGTGGCAGGAGCCCACAGATGCAAGGAGGGAAGGGGAAGGAGGTGAGGTTCACCTTGTCTCATAAAATGGCACCCTAGAGGAACACAGTATGAGTTTATGCCTTTTGTAATAAACTACTTATGACTCCATGCTTTGAAATTACTTTTTAATTGTTAAAATCATTTATGATGGTTTCTGAAACACCTTTGAAGATTGCAAGCACTGAGGAAAAGAAAACAAACCTAATGACAGCACAATTCATAATAACTTTGGGGTTTTTTTAATTTAGATCCTTGTATGCTGAAGAAAGGCACTGAAAAGTGTTTTCTATATGTTCTAGAGAATGGCAATATGAATTGGTAAGATCAAACTTCTCTTTAGTACTAAATAAAGTCAAGACTCAATAAAGTCAAGAATCTACTACTGATGAGACATATAAATTTCCAACAAGAACCCAAATGCACACCTTTGCTAAGTTACCTAAAGGGAGCTATGAGTCAAATAAATAATAAAGACCACACATAGGAAAGATCACAGATTTAGCAAGTTGAACTTCCCACACAGACTTTGTTCCGAGAATTTAACAATACTAAGCAAGATAAGCCCTAGACGTTAAATATTTTCTTCCATGCTCCTGCCAGAAAAAATGTAAGAGACTACAGGACTTTATGGAACAGACCTTAATAAGACCTATATAACCCTTCCAAAAGGCAGTCTCTCTGTCCAGTGAGGAAGCTGTAATTAACCTTTTCAGCTTGCTATGTCATCTGTGCATTTTACCTTTGCCTACAGGCTACCAAGACATGGTTCATGGCTGGAAGATTCTGGTACAGTATTTTGTTGCTGCCAGACTTCTAACACTGCATTCATCCTGATGCCTTCCTTGCTGATCTCAGTAGCTCCACACTGCCACTGGCAATGTGCCCGGGAAGCTCACCTTGAGACCCCTCAGCCTTTGGACTCCACCTCTGCATTACTTTGCTTGTACTTCCACCATGAGCAATGCTTCAGCTGTGGAGGAAGAAGATGAGGGACTACAGAATGACACAAAGGAGGATGGGAGACATAGTGGTAACTTTAAAATTTTTAATGAGGAGCTTTTGGATGGCCTTCAGTGACCGCATGGCCTGTCAAAGAGAAGCCATCAAAAAGATAAATCTGTTGTATAGAGAGGCAGGATGCAATCAGAAAGCTTACATTTGCTTAGAAAAGGGGAAGAGGGGCAAAGATGCAGCAATGGAACTGAATTAAGATTCAGAAAGATATTTCTAACAGCTGTATTCTGAATATATTTTAATATTATATGACCCATCTTAATATGACCCTACCTTGAGATGATGAGGCTCTGAGCAGATGTTTTAGAATCTTAGACCAATAGAGAAAACAAACTCACTGAAAGAAGCCGACAGCTTTGAGGGTCGCCTGTGCATAGCTGTGCATAGACAGAGGTCCTTGCTGGAGACAATGCACGAGCAGCCCAAGCCTCCAGGAGAACGGCAGGGAGAGAACAAGCAGGGGAGATTCAGTTGTTAAAGCCCTGTTACGCACCTCACTGAGGTGCGAGCTGGACTTCTGCAGCTCTTCTGCTTTCCTTGATTGCCAGTTGTTGGCTTGGTGCCCTCAGATCCTTCCAGTTTCACCGTTGCCTGCATTCAACCCCTAACAGAGGTAAAGTACTTGGGAATTAAGGCATGTATTTATCAAAGCAGTTACATTAGAGGTCCTGAGAGGGAAGTCAGTATGGAAGCAGCATCCTCCCAGTATCCTAAGCCAAACGCTGGTATGAGCAGACACGCATTACCCAGAGACCACACTGCAAGTTACAAGGGGAAATCTTATCCACCCCCTTTACTAAGTTCATTAAGCTCTCAATATGATAGTGTTTCATGATGGCTGTGTGCCTGAGGTAACACCAGGGTATCAACCAGAGTTTCTTTGCTCTGCTGAGTTAGGGGGATGTGCCAAGCTTTTCTTTTAAAATGTAATTCTCTCCTCTCTCCCTTCTCCTCCTTTCCAAATTGCCAATTTTCCAATTAATCCTTCTGTCCTAATTTCTAATTTTGTTTGTGGGAATGTGTAACAGGAAAACTGGATGCTGAATTTCATTCCCGAGGATCTCAGATCATAGAATCATCATCCCATCCAGTGACGGGAAGGAGCTAATCTATCAGAGCAATTTTAGAATTAATGGAATTCATAAGTATTAATAGATGGATCCAATCTACATTCGGTGTTACCCAAATTACTTTGTGCTGAAAGAACAAGTTCTGTATAATGAAGAGAAACAAACGAAGCTCGCAGAAAAACAATTAAAGATGGGAGTTGCAACGGGAGTTGGAGTCAACACTGCCTCATGTTCCGTGTTGAACATTGATTCTTACGGTAACCCAGCTTCCTCATCCATAAGGTGGAGATGATAACACTCACTGTGGTTCCAACAGTATGCCAAGTAAGATCTACAGATAAGCCATCAGAACTGCTATTAGTAACATTATATATGCTTGGCATGCATTTTTCACTTCAAAACAGTTTTATAGATTGCATTTCTGGTCTACGCTCCGTATTTTGAAGATCACTTTTTTTAGACTTCTGAAAAGTTATTCCCAATTTGCTTACTACATTTGGGCAAATTCTTTGCCATTGGCTTTAATTCTATTTTCCAGCTTATTAGTTTTATGGGATTTTGTTCTCTGTATGGTGTGGGAACACAGTAGCGTAATGATTCAAACAACACCAGTTTTACCAACCAGCCAGATTTAACAGGCTATTTCTTGTTGTACCCTATAAACACAGTGAGCAGCCAATCTGATATTTAATGATGCAAACCATAAGCAGAGGTAGCGTTTCGTGCCAAGATACAGTATGTGGAGATTGCAAAATCTCATAGCAAAATTTTTGTGGAAAAAAAATACAGCATGGAAGTTGCTGAATTGTTGTTCTGTGCCAATCAAAACTGATTATATTTACTATGAAAAGCAAATAGATTAATCAGAAAACCCCTAAAGATACTGACAGAATAAGAGAACACCTCATATTGTCAGTGGAAGGTGTTTGCAACCAACTGTGCTTTTTTCAAGGGAAAACTATCAGAACAGGATTCCCAGATTTATTTTCATGTTCTGCCATCCACTAGGAGACTTTGGTCTGAACAATAAAGCAGTTTGCTTATAAGGGAAGTACAAAATGTACCAGCTTCTAAAGAGGGCTTATTTTTTGGTGTCTGTGAAGTTGTTGAAGAATCTTACGTAAGAAGTTATTTATAATGACTTAGAGTTTTCTTTGGGGTATCCTAACCAAATTACAGCAAAAAAAGATATGTGAAACAGGATGAGGTGTGTTTTCAAAGCAGCTGCTTGTGTTTCTTAAAAACATCTTTGTAGATCTCTCAAAAGTGAGACTGGTATACTATTAGGACTTTATGAACCAGCACAAAAACTACAGCTTTATAGTCCAGGTAACAGTGGACTATAAAGGGCTGTCCTTGCTCACATGCAGACAATAAAAATGAAACAGAAAAAGACGACTTAAAAATTCAGATTGAAAAAGCACAGTTGCCAGTAATGACCCGATTCATGGCTCCCGAGTGCTTGGAATTGACAGTACGGGATCACTGGAACTGCTTTAGTAACACGGACATCGCCTCTTCTGAACAAACTGACATCGCTACAATCCATCCATTTGCTGGAATTCACAACCACACTGGGCTTTATTTCTGAGCTATTGAGGTCAACAGCTATAGCCAAAATACGTGTCTCTGTTCCAGTTCAATTTTTAAAAATCATATATCCTTTTACTACATTTTATGTGTATTTATTCATTTTGGTTTTGTTCATCCTTACACTTCTCGTGTAGATTAATGGGCTACAATTGATGAAAACCCTGAGCAGCTGTAGAAATAAATATTGTGTTTGATCCTCCAGGACAGATTTAAGATGTCATTGTCAGCTTTAGGATATCTGTACGTATTAGTCATTCTGCCAGCATTAAGATCGTAAGAGAAAAGGATAAGGGTCTGCTGGAAGGCCCACAGAAGCAGAGGGAGTCTTTCTGTTGACATCAGCTATTTTGTACCATGTTCCTCTAGCATGAATTAGGACACAAAGAAGAGCTTCTCATGCCAAACTCTGTACTTCTTCATGTGAGCTCATTTTTATTGAGCAGGCTCAATAAAATCCACTGGGACCATCATTCCTGCAACCTTTATACACAACTTTTACCTTACTTTATGCAGTCTGTCTGGGCGAGAGGCCAGGCCTTCATATTTTACAAAGGAAAGCCTTTTCATTTGCCCATTTGAGTTTATTCCTTTGCTTCACACTCTTATTTACCGTACTTTCTTCACCGCATTCAAAAAGGTTGGTCCTTTGTTGGACATTGACACATTGGAAACCATAACATTGGCAATGACACAGCTTTATTGAATTTGGGCCCAAAATATTCACCCATGGGAATACATCATTTAGGGCTGGTACCCTTAGGGACAAAAAGGTCTGTGTGCTAAGCACTGGAGCCCAGCTCCCATTTGACATCTTACCAAATTGGCTCATACCTGCCATTTTCACGCGAGCCCTTGACTGCAGGTCACAATGCTTCAGCCACCTCTTTCCCACTCCACGGCAGTGCCCAAGGTCTGCTTTCTTTCCAGTGCTAAAAACTTCCTGTAGAATCCAGGATGTCACTCCCAGACATCTGCATAGTCTGGGTGGGAATCCCTATCCTTGGGGAAAACACCAGGCTGGCAGAGAGACGCTGCAAACACTGCTAACAAAAGCGATGGATAGCTGCATTTCACTGGTGGGTGAAGGGAAGCTGGCGGGAAATGGCCAAGTGTCACAGAAGAAGGAAGGGGAGAGCCGAGGACCTGCTGGGGAATACAGCTGTGCAGGGCCAGCATGTCACCTGCTTGGGGGTATCAATCAGGTGGCCATGCCCTTGACTACTGCAGCCTGTTGTCCTAAATCAGAACAACTAACCAAGCCTGTTATTTGGAGAACACCATGTATGCCAACCTGCTGGTGCACTTGGGAGGACTGGGTGGGATGGACTCAGGGGAACATCCGAGGCAGATGGATTGAGCATCAAATGTCGCCATGGTGGTGCCTGTGCCGGGCCTGACAGTGTCAGCCTCTTCCTGACCTCCTCCTCACACACACACAGGCAGAAGGAAACCCCCTCCAACCAACGCAGCGTCATCTCCCGAAAATGGTTTCAGCTAAACCAATAGAGACAGCGGCACTTTTTCACTGGCACTGCTTCATACGTATTAGGGGTTTGCCAGGATAATTTCACTGGCTAGAAGCAAATGATTATTTTTATATGCCTCTATGCAACATATGTATGCTGGCAACCCATCCGAAGTCACTTCGCTGCTTGCCTAGTCACGAAGAAGGAGTTAACACCTTCAAATTCGGTGAGCAGCAGAGCGGGTAATGAAACTGAATTGCCCGTGTTTCTTCAAAAAATGCCATACGAAACTATTGCATTCCTATATTGAAAGTGTTATTTTTGTTAGAGACTAGGTGAAAACAGAAGTCTCTTCTTTTCAAATTGTTTTTTCCACTGGCACTTCTCTAAAATCTAGATCCTTTTTTCAGTTAGCTTCGTACAGACACAGTTTTCCTTGTAAGTACTGCTGTCTTCAGATACTGCGCAAATTACCCTTAAAAGGAGTATGCAGCGTATTATCCTCAGATATACAAATCCAAACACCCCCTCTCAGAGTGTAGGCTACCGATGCTGATGGGTGAAATAACATCCAGCAGACAGATGTGCTGCCTTCAGGTGCCAGCTTTCTGAAGTTTGCTTCAAATGTGAAGTGAGATATCAGAGAGGAAAAAGAATTCCTCTACAAGAGTCAATATCCTCAAAAATAAAAGATGAGTCCTACAACTTTCAGCTGGAGAAAGACAAAAAGAAGAAAAAGGGGCTTGTTCATTAAGGAGAAGATTTAATAGAATCTAAAGACCAGCCTGCAGAAAGATTGATGACTGGCTCCATACCAAGATATCTACAGTAGATACGAACCCAGAAACTTCACTAAATATATTGCCTCTTAGTCACTATAAGGGTTTTTTATGAAAACCTGTTCCATTTTCTCAAAGGCAGCAACAGAATCTCCACTGAATAGCATCTCCCGAGTTCATAGCACATTCCCAACTGAGCAAAGCACCATCCAATGCTACAAATGCAAACGGTTACACAAAACAGCAGAACACCAGAGAATCGGGGTACTCTTAGGAAGAATCTGAGATTTGGGATGTTAGCCTTTGCCTTTAGCATTTTTCTTGTTTGGTTTAGCAGCCCACTAGTATATTGAACAGTGCCACACATTCTTCTTTAATGCTCTCTCATGAAGAGGGATATTTTATACACGATGTTTTTTTAAATAGGAATAAGATTTTAAGCTGCTAAAGAAAAACCTCTATTTGTTGGGATTTGTGCATCACTGAAATAGCCAACAGTTTGAAAGTAGATCAACCTATATGTAGTGTCAAAGATCACATTCACAAGTTAAATAACATAAAATAACCAGTATGCTTTTTTTGTTGTTGTTGTTGTTACTGCACTGTGAGGAAAACTTGACATGCAGATAAAACATTTTTTATATTATTATAAACTACTGATTTCCCACAGATTTTACAATGATGGAATCGAATGGAAAGAACTTGCACCGATTTCACTAAAAAATAAAATCAAGAGGAATATATGCGCAAATGCCGTTCCATAAACCTTAAGCATCAGTAATCAGAGTTCTCCAGTTTTTTGATCTAAACCTCAGTTTTTATTTGTGGCCCAGATACAACATTTGGTAGCTGTACACGAGAATGATCACAAGTGAAGCTCCTCTTTACAATGACCATCAGTTCCCTGTTTCAGATTGGATAAAGATGAGGTTCACAACTGAAATACTTTTGACTCTGCAAAAGCAAAAAGCCAACAAGCAGTTTGATCCTGAATCACAGCCTGATCCTGTTCCCATTTAAACTCCAGAGAACTTCTACCCACTGCTTGTATTCTTTCATGGAAAAACAGAGATAGCTCAAGGCATCAGGCAAGGTAGGCAGCAGCCTAGAGCAGAAAGCTGCCTACACCAACCAGGAGGAGTGCGATGCTCATTTGCAATTCCACAGCCCTCACTAGTACACCACCTCACAACTCAAACGTACTGAGACCAAGGGCTTCAGGTGAAATTTTACCAGGCTACGAGTACCCATTACTTATAAGTCTCAGCTGCTCTGGGTAGCTGATTTCTGAAATATTCTTTCATCTTTAAAACATTGTATTGCCATGTAATTCACCTCCTGAAGAAATCTACATTTTTACATATTCACCAAATGAACCCTGACTTGATGCTGGGGAATATTTGTTTCTTCCCATATTCTTTTACAGCTAATGGATATTTTGTTTTGTCCTGGGTTTTAAATGCATGTAAAACAATTCCAGGCTGATTTCAACTCCATGCTGAATAGATTTCTCCCAGAAAAGACTGACATTTTTCTTTCTGTGGCTTCAGGGAATATTTAAATACATTACATAAAAAGAAGAACAGCTTTAGCATGAATACCGAGAGACCTCTACTGTGGCCAATGCTACCTACCTAGCGAGGAAGCACAGAGCTGGAGATCACATCAGAGAAGATGAGAAATGGAAATAGGAAAGCCTCAGTGCTGCGAACCTGATCTGTTGTGCATAAGAGCATTTCCTCTGGCTTTCGGGAGACAGGGATGGCTTCAGGAGTGAGCGCTGTCAGCCCAAATTCACTAGCTTAGGGGTGGGACTTAGCTTCCGCTCCTCTCCACGGCATCTCTCGCCATGGGCAGCTGGAGCAGGTTCATGTATAAGTGCCATAAGGAACCCCAAGAACTAAGCCTGAAATAACCTTCAGACTCCAAGAAATAGGTGTCACAAATAAAAACCTTCATGCATTTACCTACAAAGGACTCCTGCACTGGTCTTAGCATTTTGATCTCCAAATAAAGTCACTGGTCCCTCCAGTGTGCAGATGCTCAGCTCCTTGAAGGAACGTAGGATAAAGCCCATATTCACTATGTTAGCCTTTTTTCATCACCCCTTCATATAGACTCCTAACATTTCATCTTTCTGGTCTTCCTTAAGAGTCAGGAAATGTAAAGAAATCAGTGGGTGTTTTTAAACACTTTAGTTGCCAAAGTATGACTTGAATGGTTATAATATATGATTCAACTCAAGTAAGTCTCTTGTGTCCTCACCATTTCAAGATTACCCAGAAGATTACACTTCCTTAGAGCTGTTTGTATTGCCAAATCAGAAACGTCAAATGAAAATCCAGTATTTGCAAATTCTTAGTCGGAAATCATAGCAAGTATAACTAGCTTTCAAACAAAAGCACATAGAAAGCAAGTTCACCAAAAAGAGGAAAACTTAGCAGGAATCCATTGATTACAAGACATCAGAATTACTATTATTTAATTAAGCGGTTTTATGTGATAATATTTTCTTGTTTAAAAGACAAGAGGGGATGTTAAAGATGTCACAAAAGTACTGTGGGACTTTAACTAAGAAAAAATATCCTTGGATGTTGCCAAGAGAACTGGGAACATTTTGGAGGGAGCATATTCTGACCTGGTTTTCCATGTGGGAATACTTTGACAAAATAAAGTCAATAGCAGATTCTTGCTTTAGCATTTCAGTCTTTCAGCAATGGTCAAGACACAACCATTTGCATGAATTCTTACTTGCAGATATAAACTTGAAGTTTTTACATATTACTGTAGCTAGCTGCAAAGAATTTTCATTTCAGTATAATGCCACATTACTGAGTATGTGCTAATGCTCTCACTCCTTCTCTATATTGCTATTACAAGTCAGTCTGCTAGAAATCTGGGTTCGTTAATCTTGCCAATACTCTGCACTATGTCATGCGCTCCTCATTAAGAACCACAGGCAACTAGACTGTCTCAGCTGATCAGTTTTAAAAGTTACAGGACCCTTTCCCATCTCACTGGCAATAAAGACATGAAATCTGCCACCACCACAACTCTCGGAAGAAGGAAAGTGGCAAGTGCTAATTAAAGAAGGTGCCACGGTAGGCTGTACAGCAAACAGCATTCAAAATGAATGCTGGAGCGTGAAGGACAGAAAGCTGCTTCCTTTTTCCAAGAAATGTAGCAGAAAGTTAAACACCAAATAACCTCTCTGAAATAACACAACCTGCGTGCATTTCACTGATTTGTGTATAGAATGAAGCATCCTTAAGCCCTGTGTTACAAACTTTATTGCAGCTTTCAATGGGCTTTTCGCATTTTGACTAGTCTGAAGTTCATTCTTTCATCTCTGCTCCAGCGGTGAATTTATTTTGTCTGTCCATACATGCTAGCAGGGTGGGCACTGCTGGCATTCATGAGCAGGATTTGCAATAAGTGCAGGGAGAAGTAGTGGGGGACAGAAAAGTTTGAAAGGATTTTCATCTTACAGGGCCTTATATAAATTCCAGTGTATGCAGTTGTTTATTGGGACTACCATAGTATGTCTTGAATGAGACAAGTGAACACCTCAGCATGTGGGACTGAGGGAGATTTGCTAGCTGGTATATGCCTCTTGTAAATCCAGGCCCATCTATGCTAGCTTCAAACACCACATCTCCCCTAAGCAACCTCTTCTATTTCTCATCTCTTCCTTTAATTTAAGTGTTTTTCCCAATATGGAGTTCTCATACTGTAAATCCAATTACCAGTGTCCTGCCACATCCACAAGCAATGCTGGCTTTCCCTCCTCTCCACAGCTAACTTTTATGCGTTTCATGAGAACTAATATCATGGTCTTCCCAACCATAATTTTGCAAAATTAAGCAACTGTGTTTTGCTCTAAATCCTTACTTTGAACTCAAGTTTCCTGTACCTTTGACACTTTTCGATACTCCTGTCTAGACTCTCTCTTGTTGCTAATTACCTCTCCTACAATACAGCACTGGGGTGAGTATTCCACCTGGGACCCAAGCTGGACAACGTAGTTATGTATGTGTTTCAGTCATTACTCAGAGCAATATGCACCATTTCAGATTATTTCCTCTGGAGCAGGTCTGCTTTCACATGCAAATGTATGCATTCCCCCATTTCAGACCTGATGTCTAGATCTATCCTGCATAAGATGGTTAAACTTTCAGCAGTTTTGCACTTGAGTGACAGCTACCAAAGACAGAAGGAGAATGTTGGTTAGCACTTTTGAAAATAAGACTAAGCTTTGCAAGACCCTCTTTCTCAGCTGTCTGGAAGCTACCTAGATTTACTTTTACTATTGTAATGGACGTTTTTATTATTGCAATGAATTAAATCTCATTACTGTTCACCTAAGAATATATTTAAATGAAGTCTTAAATGTTATTTTACAGGATTAATCAACGCAACAGAGCACCAGTCTTCACTCATGGCACAGAAAAGGTCAGTATGCAAACGCAATATGCTAAAAATGGATCCACTCTGAGTAACGCCCAATCAAGTTAATGAAACTGCATCCTGCAGACAAAGTTTAGCTTTTTGTTTTTTCCTCTGATATTTTTCTACAGACTAATGCTTAATTCAAAATGTCAGGGAGAAAAACAAGAAATTAAGTAATGCAGAAATAACTTTTTTTTCATTATGCACCATCTATTTATACATTGGCAATTACCCTTTTCCATGAAAACCTATGCTGATTATCAAAGTTTATTCTGCTTTTCTTCAACTTCAATCTTTTTCTATTTAAATTAGAGTACATATGTAAATTGTAAAGTGACTTACTACTATATATAGGTATTAAATGAACCTTGGAACAACATTAGCATAACCTATCTTTTTTAGTATCAGGGAAGCAATAACAATCTTTTAAGCTATTAAAATGCAACTACGTAATTCTGAAGAGCAGTCTCATCAGTATGATCATGAGCCTCTTCTAAGTGACAAAGACTTTTGCAGGGTTTTTTTGTCAGAAATTGGGAACGTTTAACATAATATAAAACCAGAAAAGTGATCCAAAGACCAATGCCTTCAGAAATGCATGATTTGAATATTTTTCTTCTATTAAATATCTTCAGATGGATTGGGGGCAGGAGGAGAACTGGAAATCTTTTAAGTGTATTATGTGTAACTAAGAGAGCAACTGAAAAAAATACAAAATCTGTAACAGTTACTGCACCTGCAGAGTACTTATGGCAAACCAGTTAATTTTACATATCTATGAACATGATACTGGTGCTTAACACCTACAGACAAGTTTTCCTGGGTAAAATTACCCAGAATCAATACAGGATTTGGTAGGTATAACAGCTGTATGCACAGACATCTGAATACACCCATTCAGAAAGCCTCCCGAGACTAACACAGCCTGGAATAAACCATAATGGAAGACAGTCATGCTACAGCAAAGTACACAGAACCTTCCCCAGCTGAACTATCCTTATTTATTAAGGAGAGCTTCTGCTCGGCATAAAGCTACTGTCATTTGTAATTCTTCCCAGCATGAGATTTCATACAGGTAGGGCTTTACAAATTTTATTTTCCAGATACACTCTTCATATTTTTCTTTCTTAATTACCAGTAAGATTAACAGCTAAATCCTTCAGTCAAAGTGTTACAGCACTGATAGGCACTAATACTGGAAAAATAGAAAAGAAAAAGAATAAATCAGGGTCTACCTTCATTCATTCTTCAGTACTACAGGGGTTTTAGATCGCATCAGAAAAAGATGCATCTAAGGGTGTAAAATTCTGTGCTAGTATATGTGCTCTAACACTACAGACACGAAAATCTCAAAGATCAGAACAAAGATCGCATCACCTGGATGCAGTTCTATGTAGAATGAAACATGGAGAATATGTCATCTTTCTCTGACCCCTTCCTAAAAATTCCCTATGTTTGTTTTTGACATCTGATGGGCATTCAGCTGCTACCTTTATTAAAGCATCTATTATACACCAGCACTTTTTCCCTAAGCAGTTGCAAGTCCACTATGACCGCAATTCTTCTCCTTTATCATTTACTGTCACTGAATTTCCTCTGCCATCTTATTACTGGGTCACACTCAATATTGTCAGATCCTTCTACAACTCTTCTCCTCTGATTCTAGCACTGTCAGCGGGCTTTGTTACTTCAGTGTTAATCCCCTTTTCCATACATTGGACCACTCAGATGCTTGCACTGATGCCTATGGGACTCCATTGGTGACCTCCCTCCATTGGTGACCTCCCTCCATTGTAAAACTTGACCATTTACTCCCCATTGCTTCCTAACTTTTAACCCGTTATTAATTCATGACAGAAGTCTCCTTTTTCACTGTATAGTAGCTTTAACTCTTTGTAAGGCTTCAGTAAAGAACCCTGTTGAAAACTTTTGGTAAATCCAAGTAGGTTACACCTGGATTACATTTTCCCCCCTAGATTGTTGTCTCCCTTGGAGAACTGAGTAGACTTGTGAATTTTGACCTCTCCCTGTTACACCATGCTGTTTAGCCTCCATGATGAGCAAAACAATCCTAAATTACAATTAACACTCTCTTCCCATTCATTTCTACGTGCCGTGCTAACTGTAGCTGTGGTTTGATACAGTTCATCATCCCAATCAGCTCTCTGCACACATGTGACAGTCTCGGTTGACAGAGAATTAATGGTTATGAATTATGGAAATTTATTATTTTTTTTTTTACAAGATCATTACTTCCCATTTCAATCTTTTCTTTACTTCTTTCTCCAGTGCAATAAAAATGAATGGAGGTGTGGGAGACAGGAGAAAGCTCTCAAAATGGAGCAGGCAGCTGTCTGGGAGTTCTTCGCAAAGGAAACCAAGCCTAATACCAATGAAGTACCCCAAATTGAGGGCTTCTAAGCTCATAGGTGATTTCAGAGCTTCAGTTGTCATTTTCAATGCAACTCCATACAGAAATAGGGTTTACTGCAGTGACTGTGCACCACTCCACTATCACCTTCCCTCCCTCTGCCCCATACCTTCTGTCTGCTGAATGGCTTTTATGCAGCTTGACAGGGACACCTAAGTCTGAAAAACCTGCATGTTCTGGCAAGAGCCACAGCAAGGCAGGAGCCAGACATGGGGTAAGAGAAGGAGGATGAGTCTCCCTTGAGTGGGAAGCCGGGAACACTCATCAGCTGCAGCCAGGCACCCAAAGGAGGAGCAGGAGGACACTGTGCAGGCACCCAGCCTGGGGTGACCCACAGCAAAGCCAGGAGGGAATGGGAACAGGGTGCAGTGAACTGTTGGGTGGGTTTATGCAGTTTCTCTCCCCATCTAACAAAAATCCTTCTTGATGAGTTGAATTTGTTGCTGATGTTTCATTAGCCAAAGTTTCATGAATACCTAGTTTGGAGAGCTGGGGTCATACACCCCCTGGACCTGCAGCCTCTCAGAGAAGCTGAAACATAGGTGCAGCTGGGGACCCTAGGCTAGCCAGGCATAGCCAAAGGGGCACAGGGCCACTGGTTCCTGGCAGCAGAGGAACATGCCCTGCCCACTGGCACCTCTCTATGGAGCAGTCTGCCAAGATCAAAACAGGGTCATCAGGGAACTGTCCCCTGGGCCTATCGCAGGCTTACCTAACCCAAGAGGTTTTGAATGGAAGTTGTAATTCAGAAAATGGTAATTTTCCATTTAAAATGTCATTGTGACACTCTTAACAGAGCTCTAATGTATTTCACTTCATGCTCCCACATAACAATAAAGCAATATTGTCAAAGTGTATATGACACTGGAGCGGTAGGTATAGGCTGATGATTTAATATTGCGCTTTTACTGTCATGTCTAAAGAATTTTCACTTGGCTGGTAAAGTGGATAGCAGACAAAGGCTAAAGTATAGTTATTCACACCCTGTTTTATGGTTTGGTTTTTCTCATGTTATGACATGAGATGCGAGGAACACAGCACAAAGGTTTCTATCTGCTAGAACAGAGAAATGCAGGATTCCGAACACACAAGAAAAAGCCACAGTGATATTCCTGTAAGTGCTAATCTTTCGAGATACTCGTAACTATCGGAATATAACCACAGAGACATACTCAGAGAAAACCAGAAAAAGTTTGTCTTACTCTAGATAAACAGTTGCAACTGAAAGTGCAACATACTGAAAGTGGTTCACTTGTAACATACTATATGCAACACTGACGTGGGTTCAAAAGCGTTACAGATTGTTGTTACAAAGTGTTACATTGTTACAGATTCATGCTCACTCAAAAGGCGCTGTAAACAAATCGGCTAGTGCCTATTGAAAGGGGGTTTTTACAAAGTAAAATGATTTTACAAAGTAATTCTTATGGATCAATCTTGGTAAAAATACTTGAACTCAGGAATGTCAGAGCCACAGCGACCATTCCTAAAGATGTTTTCCAAGCAAAATCCAGGTTCCAGTTCCCTGGATTCTGATGCTGGCAGCCAGTCACTTTTCCTGTGACTGTCTGAACAAGATCCCAAGCCTGAAAAAATAACAAGCTCTAAGAATATTCAGGTCTAGAAATGCATGTTCCATGAGAGCTTTTACTCTAAAATAACCTTCTTTAACCGTGTGTACATTTTTTAAAGAAAGTGAAGGCAAGGTCTGAGCAAATCAAAGAGCAAAATTGGAAAGGGGGGAGGGAAAAGCTTCCACAAATTAAGCTATTATACACTACAGAATTTTGCATAGAGCCTCAGAGAGGTCAGAAAACAAAAACACATTAAAGAGTTGAAAAGTGAAACAATGTAGGTTTTACCAGTTGAAAAGTGAAACAATGTAGGTTTTACGAACCAAGATTAATCATCTCTCTTTTCTTTGAAAAAGAGCATTCCAAAAAAGCACCACCAAAATGCGAGTAAGACACCACAAGAAAAAGATGCATTATGTACCAACAAATACTTAAGTGTTTGAAGAGACATCACAAAAACTGCATCACAGCCTTGAAATAGATACTTAATCCCACAGACAATCCTTAGTTTAACTGGGTACAAAGAAAAGTGGTTTAAATGTCACTCTCTTTACGTTCAGCTCACAAAAATAGGCACTTGCTTTATTTTTGTTTGTTTGTTTTTTCCTGCTGGTAACAAGTCCAAAGAAATAGGGGTTTGCTCTTTTTGTACATCAATGCATATCTTTGCTACATTAAGCTGAAGTATTTTTCATCCTGTACCTTTGAGCTGCACACATAAATATCAGAGAGGCAAACATCATAGATCAAACCAAACCTGGTTTAAAAACAGACTTTCTGCCATGATGTATCACAAGCAGAGAGTTAACTTTCCACTTTCCAAATCAGAAAATATTAAATACTGATACATTCTTTGACATAGTAACATTTGATTCTTCCACGGCATCCTCACAGACTTTACAACTTTCACCTAATTTGAGGGTAATAGGTTACAGCAACTTTTATTGCTGCACTGGACACAGTTCTTTTTGTGTGTGCTTTTATGTTATGCCAAAATTGTTTAAGTGCATATGAATAAGCTGGGGGGGGGGGGGGGGTGTCTTTTGGCTTTTTTTCTAAGACTGTGTATATATTTAAATGAATGCTTTTGCTTTCTGCTTTACTTTTCAATGAGCAGCATTTCTGACCATGCTAATAGTGCCTTGCTATTGTTCCTGACTGTATCCACTGCATCTGCTCCACAGAACTTCCCAATATATTTTTTTTCCTGTAAATCATATTGTGTTTTGTATGTAAACCTCACACAGAATGAAAAGAATTTAATGAAACGTCCTTGACAGCCCACCACAGATCCCTGCTTTGCATGTGAGAAGGTGGCAGCAATCTGGCCCCAGCCGGGCTCTGCATTTGCCTTGCTCTGGCAGAGGAGAGCCCACCAGAAAACTGATGGCTTCTCCCTTTCAAAAAGCTCTCTAAATGCCACATCTTGAAGAGCATGGAGAAAAAACACACATTTAGGAATCGATCCACTGGCTGCAGCTGAGCCTGTGAAGCAGCAATGGAGAAAAAGAAAAGAGAGGACTCACCAAGATACATCCTGACGTAGGGAGCACAGTTTTGGTAGCAACCCTCAACAGACTCAAAGTTAATACTCTGCTGCTCTCTCCTCTTTTCTTTTCTCAGTCACCCCCCCACTCCTAATTTCCCCATTTAAGGGAGAAAATAACAAGGCAGAAGACGCCAAGAGACTTTCATGACATAAACAATAAGGCCTTCCTGTGCCAACATTTCCTTTATAAACACTTGCCAATAAAGCTCCTGGAGGCCAGCAAGAGAAAGAAATGCCGAAACAGCCATGACATGAACTTGGCATATTTTCTGACTCACTCACTTCCCTTGAGACAATCCCTCCAAGAGAATGCTGAAGGATAATGGGAAAAGAAAATTCCTTCCAGCAAGATGGACTTCAGCTGCCCATGCTACACAAGAAAACTGCCAATTAACTTTATTTCTGTTTACCTACAGCCTCACTCACACAGCCACCTCCACTGCCATGTTTCCTGACTCACACGCTCATGTTTGCACATTTGTTTTGTAATCCTGGTATCTGAGAAAGGCAAAGAGACTCAAAAAAAAAAAAATAATATAATAATCCTGAGAATCCTCGACTCCAAATAGCTTCTGAAGAGCAGAGAGAATAATCAGTCATTGATAAAGGGTAGCCAAACACTGGGCTGCTTCACATCTTAAATCCAAATTTCCTTTTTCCTTACCCCTGCTATTTCTACTTCTTCTATAATTTTTTCTTTAGTGCCAGACGCACTAGTCTATAAAACATGAAGGATACTCACATATCTTGTGTATCTGTAATGAAAGATTGTCAAGATTATTTTGTCTCATCAATCCATCTCATTTTGAGTAATACCATGTTTTCAAAACTAAACAGCATGTTAAGAACCCGAAATTAAAATCTCTTTGAAAATCAGCATCTTACATGCACAAACACGCATTCACTCACTCACTTACTGCTGGGGTACGGCTCTCCCCTACCTCAAGTCCCTCGTGGGCAGGAATGGAGGGGTTCAGCTGTCTCCTCTCATCTGTGCCTTCATCTTCACCTCCAGTGCAGGAGGACCCTTCCTGGGCGGCACAAGCCCAGCTCCCAAGGGAGGGGATGGGCAGGAGACAGGCCAGCGTTGTGCTGATGGCAGGGGGTAGCGTGGGTCGCAGCAGCTCCTGCCTTTCTGAGGGCAGGGACAGGCAGGCAAAATGGGTCTCCGGCAGGTCTTTGCTCCAGGGCTGCCACCCTGCTTCACTCCTCTCTAACGCCAGACGGAGCGGCAAACCCCCACCTTATTCAAAGGCAGACCAAGCAGAAAGTTTTGTTGCTTGGGGAGAGCTGTTTGATTTCTGGTTCAGTCTTGTGATGTAAAGACACCACCTCTTCCTACCACATGTACCAGATTCACAGGACCATGCGAAGATCCATCCTTTACGCGAACCATGCACCCTATCACTGAGTTAGCTCATGCTCACCCTCCGTTTCTAAGAAGGCAGTGAGCACTGCCAAGCGCTCCTCACTCAGCTAAGGGTTGTTATTGTTGCTGGGGTTTCTTTGGTTTTGCATTCAACTCCTTAGATTAGCATCAGAGTATCACATATCAAAATAACCACTAGTGAGGATTTGCTGGCCTGCTCAGAAGTGAGGGTTCACCATACCTACAGCTGCATAATTTTACCATAATGTAGTCTGATATCATACACCCCTGGTTTCTACTTTCTAATACCTTCCTTGCTGCTTTAGCACTTGGGCTTCTGTCACATTCAAAGTCTTCTGTCTCTCCTCTAAGAGCCTGCCTACCCCTGAAGACATTCAGCAATCATACCTAAGCCAGTGCCACCACAGTATTGTTTGGTTTTTTTTTTTTA
>NW_009925387.1:0-213 GCF_000696875.1 Nestor notabilis | reverse complement strand
ACCCTGCCAAATCCCCCTGGCCTTTCCAAGCTCCTCCCTTTTGACCTGGAGGATCAATGAACAAGCTATCTGAGTGCCAGAGCCTATAACCACCTCTCCCAGGGCTCTTTAGTCTTTCTCAATGATTCCCAGCTGCCAGTATCACTGGCACTCACATGGACCGCAAGAAGTGGGTAATAGCAGGACTTTCTAGACCAGGCAGCCTCTCAGTAA
>NW_009925386.1:3537-3777 GCF_000696875.1 Nestor notabilis | reverse complement strand
TGGCTCTTGGCCGTGTCAGGGCACCTTCACCCGCATTCACGCTCTTTCCGGATGCGTCAAGACCCACCCCTCTCCCGATGCCCCTCTCTGAGCTGGGCTCATTAGCTGGCACCCAGACAGTCTTTGTTCCTGCTCTTAATTGTGATTAAGTCGTTAAATGGCCAATGACTCACTGGCTCCACCACCTAATCATTAACGGCCCCCCTTTCCTCACCGACCTTGGGCGGGCTGACGGTGCCC
>NW_009925386.1:967-3395 GCF_000696875.1 Nestor notabilis | reverse complement strand
ACCTTTTTCCTCTTTGCCATCTCCTTCTCTGCTTTCTTCTGCTGTTTCTTCAGCTTCTTGAGGGCCTTCTTCTTCTTCTCAATCAGGCGGTCCACGTTGATGCCGCTCTACAAAACAATGTTCCCTGTCACCACCCCGGCACTAGCAGAGGGGACATGGGGACACCGGGAGGGGAGTGGCAGCTTTTCATTCCTACTTTCTTCTTTAGGGCCTCGGCATACAGCTCTACGTTGGCAAAGTAGAGGGTGGAGGAGGAGCAGAAGATCTTCACACCAGGGACCTCCTGTGCCTGAGGGAGATTGGGGAGGTGACACCCCAGGGACGGAGCCTCTGCTCCCCTTCCCTCCCTGTCCAACATGTCCCCGCTCCCTTCCCCAGCAAACAGCCCCTGGGGTGCTGCACCCCCACTGCAGCTGTGCTTCTCCCTCCTCGGTGTGTTACCATCTGGTATTGAGCCACGTCCCTGTAGACATTGGTGTCGGGGATGCGCCCCAGGATGGAGTAGTGGGGCCTGTGGGAGCAGAGCAGGGGCCGGTCACCACAGGCCCCTCCAGCCCCTGCGACACGGCCCCAGCCCTGGCACTCACAGCTGGGTGCGGAAGATGACAGTGAGCAGCCCGAAGGCCACTGAGGCCCCCAGCCCGATGTCCAGGTTCAGCATGAGCGTGGCCACAAATGTCACGATCCAGACGGTCTGAGGGGACACACGTCAGCAGCGGCACCCGTGGGGACCGTCCCCCGGGACAGGGCTCCCGTGCCGGTCAGTGCCTCACCAGGTCCACCCGGTTGGACTTCCAGAGCATGCGGATGTCTTTGAACTGCTTGAACATGCCATGGAGGTTGATGATGATGATGGCAGACAAGATGGCCTAGGAGAGAAGTCCCTGCAGCTGTGACAATGCTGAGGGCAGGTCTAGGGGACACCCTTGGCTGTTCCCCTGCCCTGGGACAGGCATGGGGTGGAGAGACTGTGGGAACAGATGTACCTTGGGCAGGTCCCGGAAGAGTTCTCCGATCTTCAGGATGGTCACCAGGATGACCAGGGACGCGATGACACCAGCTACCTGCATGGATTGAGGGCAGGAGACGAGGGGCACGTCCCCACCACTCACTGTGCTCCTTGCCCCATCCAGCCCCACAAAGAGAGGTGGAGTTGCCCAGACCCACCTGGCTGTTGCCTCCTGTGCTCTCCTGTACCAGGCTCCGTGACATGGAGCAGCTGATGGCAAAACACTGGAAGAAGCCCCCCAGGAAGTTGCTGAAGCCCAGCGCGATCAGCTCCTGCAGGGACAGAGCAGCAGCGGGGAGCACCGTGCACCATGCTGCACGTACGGGCATGGTGTCTGTGCGGGAAGGGGCCCTGCACGCCGGAGCATCACCTGGTTGCTGTCCACTTTGTAGCCATGCTTCAGGGCAAAGATCTTGCCCAGGGAGATGCAGATGGCATAGCCCACCACAGCGATGGCGAAGGCATTGCCCACCACCTGCCCAAAGTAGCTGACATTAGGGACCACGGGCGGCTTCAACCTATGGCCAAGACAGGGAGATGGGGCTTGAACAGGGGTGCCATGCGCATGTGGAGCCCCCACAGTGCCCACAGTGCTGGCCCCTCACCCGCTGGGAATGTTGCCCACCACGGAGATACCAAACTTGGCGTTCAGGTTGACGCCATAGGAGATGCCGGTGGAGATGATTATCGGGGGAGGATGGCTGGAGTGAGGCAGGGCCCTGTGCAGGGACCAGGGTGGAGGAGGAGGGGATGGTTGCCCTGGAGCTGCTCTCACTGAGGGACCCATCACACCCCATCTCACCCCGGAGGGGACAGGGCCACCCATGGCTGCGTCCCCACAGGAGCTGGGTAGCTCTCGGTACCGTGATGAGCTCGATGGGGATGGGCATGGGCAGCTTAGCAGCAAACTTGTGGTTGAGCTCTTTCACGATGTAGATGACCACCATGGCAATGATGGCGGTCACCAGGGTGCCCACATTGGTCTCTGGCAGTTTCCGACAGATCTCAATGAAGGTCTAGAGGACACAGGAGGGAACGGGTTTGGGACAGCCCCATGGCAGGTGTGGGGGCTCTATGAGCCCTGAGGGTGAGCAGCCCCTCACCACAAACAGTGAGAGCGGCCCCGAGTGCTCGCCCAGGGACACCCCGAAGACGTTCTTGAGCTGGGAGATGAGGACGTGCACGGAGGCAGCAGTGGTGTAGCCGCGCACCAGTGGTAGAGGACACAGGAGGGAACGGGTTTGGGACAGCCCCATGGCAGGTGTGGGGGCTCTATGAGCCCTGAGGGTGAGCAGCCCCTCACCACAAACAGTGAGAGCGGCCCCGAGTGCTCGCCCAGGGACACCCCGAAGACGTTCTTGAGCTGGGAGATGAGGACGTGCACGGAGGCAGCAGTGGTGTAGCCGCGCACCAGTGGGT
>NW_009925386.1:261-730 GCF_000696875.1 Nestor notabilis | reverse complement strand
GAAGCAGGGAGTCTGTCAAGCTCCCGATCATGACGGAGATGACAGCGAAGGGGCCTGGGGACCCACAGGGAGCATAGGGTCAGCACCAGGAGCTCTCTGAGGTCCACCGGTACCTGTGAGCATGGGCTGGGCTCACAGCACACCCACGGTGCTTTGGCTCTGGTTTGGTCAACCACCTTCTTGGAGGGGCAAAGTAAAGGCAAGAAAGGTCCCCTCCAACCGTTGATGTGGCAATGCTGTGCGGTGAATGAAGGCTCACCCCTCTCATCCTCGCTCCATCCCCACCGTCCCTGTGGGAGCATGCGGTCCCTCAGCTTACCCACAGAGTTGTGCCTGGACGTCCCGAAGAAGAAGTAGAGGAAGACGGGGTAGAAGGAGGAATAGAGGCCAGTGACGGGCGGCAGCCCAGCCAGCAGCGCGTACGCGAGCCCTGGGCACAGAGCAGGGACACGAGGGAGGGACGGCCCAG
>NW_009925386.1:0-207 GCF_000696875.1 Nestor notabilis | reverse complement strand
ACCCCCGCTCTGACGCCGGGGTTGAGGCCCCCCGCCAGCCAGTCCTTGAGCGGGTCCCGCGGCAGCCAGCGCAGCACGGGCAGGAAGCGGAACAGCAGGGACTTGGCGGCAGAGGCAGAGCATCTGCGGGCACAGAGCCGGAGCCAGGCTGAGCACAAGTGCTCAGGGACATCGGTGAGGGGAGCAATGGGTCCTGTAGGACCACAG
>NW_009925385.1:1504-20593 GCF_000696875.1 Nestor notabilis | reverse complement strand
CGGCTCTTCCCGGGACCAGGGAAACTTGGTTCTCCACGGGGATTTAGCGGGTCTGTGCTGCAGCTCTGCTCCGAGCACCCCTCTTTAGGAGCATCCCGCTCCAGCCGGGGCTCAGAGCCTCCTCAGAAAGGCAGGCTCGCAACCCTAGGGTACCCCAGTACCCCTACCCGGCCTCTGGGTACTGGGTGCGCTGACCCTGGCACGCACAGGCCTATGAGGGGAGCAGGTCCTTCTGCCCACCCAGCACCCTACTGTGAGCCCGTGGGGCACAGCTTGGCCTGGCAGAGGGGGGCCAGGCTCGCTCTGTATATGTTGGATATCTCCAAACCGAGCTGGTTGCACACAGTTTGCTCCAAGACTCAGAACTCAGCCCCAGCTCTGTGCGTTTCTAGTGATGCTATGGCAAGATAGAGCACGGATTTTTGTTTTCCCCTGACTTCTAATTGCCAGCTATACTTTTATTTAACTTTCAGTTTCCCAGTGTTGTTGCCAAGTGCTCAGCTTGCCCAGGTTACTTGCCAAATTAAACATGTCCTGGTGTGTACCCCTCCTTAGGGAAAAAGAGACTTAAATCTCTGATCTCAGAGATATAACCTCCCAGTCTAGTAATCTGTGTTTAAACTTACCTTGTTTACAGGGTGAGTTAAGGATTGCAGTGCTAAACTCAGCTAACGGAACAGTCAGAACATCAGAAGTTCCTGGAAATACCTGGATACTGTTCAGATGATCAGAAAACATCCAGGAGGCCATAGAGAAATGGGCAACACTCGAGTTGAAATAAAAGAAACATTAGTTAGGAAAACGAATGTTGTTTGAATGTCTGCCTGTAGAGCACTGGGCTTAATTTTCCTCACCGTGTGTTGTTCTTAAGTCAGGATTTATTACAGAACAGCAGCTCTCAAAAACAGTTCAGTAGAGTAATATCTGTTCTTCGAGTTTATAAACTTGAAAAGCAAGAATGTTTAAGAAGTTGTCAGGTGTATTTTACCAAGACGGTTTACAGTATTGGTAACACTTTCTTTCTGTATTATTTCACAGTATCTAAATAGAGAGGAGAAAAAACAGTCTCAAAGTCAACTATGGTTATGTTGCCACATCAGGAAAATGTATAACTGGGCCCTGGGATATGCTCAGTACTTGTAAACATCTTAACTGCTCTATCAAAATGTTTCCTTCTTTGTTTTCCCAGTAAGCTGAAGCAAACAAGAGGTGAACCTTGTTTGTATCTCTTTTCCCCTCCTCTGCAGGGCTGAGTATATTTTCATACCTTCAAAATTCCTATTGCATTGCTTTTTTGATTTCACAGGGAACACAGCACCAGGCTTTAGTATGCCCTTGGTTTTGTTATTGTGTCCCACATAATTTGCTGAGTAGGAGAAAAGATGGTTTTAAAAAATGATTTTGAAAGAAGGGCACATGAATTTGGCTACAGACTTTTGACCATTGTCAGAAACGAGGCGAGGTGAAGTGTTGGGGAACATGCTGTAACGTGTAAGGTTCCAGTTCTAATTTCAGTCTCCCCCCGCAGTTGCCAAGCTCTGTGTGTGTGACCTGCTGGTGGCACAGTGTGATGTGAATTGCTGCTGTGACCCTGATTGCAGTGCAGCAGATTTCAGCCTCTTCACTACCTGTTCAGTTCCTGTTGTCACGTAAGTGCATAAGTAGCTGTGCGGAATACAAAAATCTTGTTTTATCTGCTGCATGCTCCTCTTAACAATTCCTACCCCTTTTCCCCCCATCCTAACTCTTGCTTACCCTTTGACCAGTCCTTCCTGCACTAGGCCTGGAAACTTTTGTCCCCAACCAGGTAGAACAACAAATTGTCCTCCCGCCCATTTCTCTTTCACTTAGTGCCTTGTTTCTAAACTCATTCTCCTTGCTTTTCTCCTCTTTCCTTGCTTATGGGCATTTAAGTGGTGATGCCTTCTGCTGGGGCAAGAATAATGCATTATTAAACTTAATATAATGCAGTATCTGGGAGTTAAAGCTGATACCATAGGACCATATGGCCACCTCCTTGGGTCATCAGCAATTTATCAGTAACCTCTTTCATTACAGCTTATGAGACCAGATAGAAACTTGATCAATTCAGGGCTTAATGAACAAGTTTGAGCATCATTCTGATCCTCATTTTACAAGTCAGCATCCCAGCCTGCTGCCTCACTGCCAGTCTGTCATTTTAGAAACAGTGAAGTGTAACATTATATCAATAAATTAACGCCCATAATTATTTGCTATTTACAGTCTATGTAAAACTACTTTCACCCAATTTCATCTCCTCAAAAAGGAGTTAAGAAAGCTCACTTCAAATTTGTAATGTAAAAAAGTGTCTTGGTGACTTTTCAGAACAAAAAGTACAGCTCTTCAACCCACCTTTTGCATAAGTCATGCCAATTGAACACTGGGGTTTATTCTTGGTGCTTTGAAATTTGAATTAGCAGTCATCCCAGACCATGGGTTCTTATTGTTCTTGCACACAATGACTACTGCTTCCCATTTATAGATATCAGAAAGGTCTAATCAACGCCTTCCTGAGTGACAGTTTCATTGTCTCGGGTGATTGTTCTGTCTTTGTCAACTAGAAATGCATAAAATGAAGTTGTGTTTCTTTCCCCAAAGTCTTTTGTGTAAAATGTTCCTTTTACATGAAAATCCATGGGATTTTCAGGGACTGCAAGGACTGTAGATCTCATTATTTACATCTAGATTTATAAACATCTGTGTGACTGTGTTAGTTACTGAAAGTTTGACTGATCCCAAGTAAGGGGCAATGTGGCCTCTGAAACAGCAGAAAAAGGGTGTTTGATTTAGGATGTGAATGCTGCTAACAGATGCTTTACCTCATGGAAAAGTTTAACTCCATGCTTAAAAAAAGCATTTCATTTCTTCAGTATCTGTCCTTGACTGCTTCAACCCTGCCCCAGCACCAGTTTTTCAGGAATCATCATGTTTTATTTCTGGCATGTAGGACACACCAGTACTCTTCAGGGTATGAACTGGCACATTCACTGCTACAGTTCTGGGCTGCTGTGGATGACCCCGTGGCACATCCACAAATACTTTGCTAGATTGGTTGGGCTATTTCACCCTCCTGTCTCTCTGTCTCTGCCATTTCTGTGTATCTCAAGTAGGACTCCCTGCTCAAAGTGAATATTATTCTGATATTCACAAAACTGACCTTTTTTCTGGTCTACATGCCATCACATCACCCTAAAGGTCATACTTTCCACTTGTGTTGTATAAATAAAAGTGCTTCTGAGCTGCGTATGGCATGTGGGGCACTCTGCATTTATGGTGTCTCACACCACATGGATCCCATCCAACTTGTCATTTTAGCTCTAATATACTGTCACATTCTTCCCTTCCCCCTGGTCTGTCTCCTTCTTTTCTTCATGTTTCCTCTGCTAGATAAAACATGTTGGGGAATTCTCTATTATTTATTACTAAGCACACAGTATAAAACAGTATGAAACAATATAAGCCTTCAAAGGAGACATGACTGCAGTACAAGTTATGCTAAGAGAGTAATCGCATGCTTTTTTTGATGCTGCCTAAATACAGGAAAAGAACTTTAAAATATGGTCAATACTCATTTGAAGTAGGTCACTGATTTTATTATTATTGCTTGCAGAGGTGACAGCCATCTGTGTAGTCAGAAAGCTGCCATATATTCACTTGATGTTGAAGCAAATCCCCCAGAAAGGGTATTTAAATTAATCGACCAAGTCAATCCCAGTATTTTCTGCATTCATGCTACAAACTGTAAGTAAGAATTGTTGCCAATATTAAGTACTGTGACATTATTTTTGTAAGATTTTTAGGTACCAGAAACAGACTAAAATCAGAACTAACTAAACCTGTAAGAAAACTGGTTATTCTGTATGCTCACAGTCCTTATGCTGTAATCCTTTCACTTGTTAAAACATCTCATACTCTAATTCTTAGTTTCTCTGCTGGAAAAGAAACCCCTGTTTTGTGGGTTTTGTTTGTTTTCAATTCATTTATCACCCTCAATAATTATATTTAAAGTTGTCTTATGGAAAACCAACTCCTTCCTGATCTGTTACTGTAACTATGTAATAGTCACCAGTGGTACAAATCCTTTATGCTCAGCTTTGAAGTGACCTGCAGGGAAGAAGTTATCAGTGCTGTGTTCTCTTAATTCTGACTGTACAGTAGTTATCCGAATACTTCACATGGAAACTGCAGACACTAACTGACATGTCTTTGTTTTGGAACATACCCTGTTAGAAACTGCGATTTTGAAAACAAAGGACTTGCCTCTTTCCTTAAGTTTGTGCTTTCATGGATCTGGGGGAAATAATGGGTTAAGATACTGCCTAAGTTTTCTTTCAAATAAATTAGGAAGCTTTTCTTTGAGAAAAGGTGTGTTGGTATTTTATTATCACTGAGTTTTTAACACACTCCAGAAAGAGAAATTGTTACTAAATGCTGTTTCTGTATCTTTTATCCCCGAAGTTCTCCCATTCTTTAAAATGTTTTGACAGATGAACAAGCACTCACCTTCAGTTCCCCTGAAATTCCTACTTCTGAGAATTTTGATCAACTGCTTAAGCAGTTTGGAAGTGCTACTTTCAGTGCTGAGCCTGAGAGCTGGGACATGAACACAGATGATCAGAATCTGTCTGATGCAAATGAAACTTACAGATACCAGGTAAATCATGCTCTGATGCAGTTAGTATTAGATTGGTCCATAAAAGAACAAGTGAGCATTGTTTGCATCTGCTTTTAAAAAACATGCAGCTCTTCTGGAAGAGGCAAACTTTAGTTTGGCCTTTAAATACTGAAACGTAAAATAAAAAGTGTAGCATTGGGTGTTGGCTTACTTAAAACGTGAACTAGATTTTTAAGATGTTTGAAAAGAGAGTAGCTTTTTTGCTATTATAAGCATAAAGCTTATAAGAATTGATGCACAAAGGCATATACAGTATTGACAGATACACTGAAAATAAGTACTTGTTTAATTTATTGTTAATATAAATGCTCTAAGACTGTCCATGGGCTGAAGCGTACCTGTACACTTGAATATGTTGTTTTATTTGGCAGTATGGTGTTCCTATACAGACAGTGGATGCATTCCTGAGACTGCCTAGTCCTGTGGTCTCCTCTTGGTGCTCTGATGAAAATCCTGCAGGTTAGAAACTGCATTTGCATTCCAGTTTCATTTGCTTTAGAGTATCCTGCTCTGCCTTGATCTTAATCAGTCAGTAAATTGGCACACACAGAGATGTAAATTCAGATAAAGATTCATGAACAAACCGTTCATGCTTCCCTGCCTCTGGGGTTATTTTTAGGCACAGATTGGAAGTTGTGTCTATATTAAACGTTCAAAGTTGGATATGTAAATCCTTGAGAATCTTGTTAATGGGGTGTTTATCCAACAATAAAACATCCTCTTTGGCATAATTGGTTTAATAGAATAGCACAAGGGTGACACCCTGAGAGAAGGGGGTATTACACAAAGCAAGACCTAACCGGGCAACCTTTCCAAGATGTCTCTTACAACAGTGAGGTTCCTTTCACAGCCTGAATGCAAGTCAAGGCAGACTTGCAAGCTTGAGCTCTACATTTTAACTTTCACACAGTTTTTTTGCCCCCCTCTGCAGAGGAGGAGGGAAAAAGAAAAAGCCACAACCAAACCCACACCCCCAGAGTTTCCAAACCCCACTGTTGTTATTAAATATGGATGGTATCATAACAATCATGATGACCATAAGAAAACCAAAGTCTCTTGTGAAATGAAAAACTCTCCTAAGATCTCAAAACTGAAGTAATAAATCTTCATCTGGCTTTTATTAAGCTTCTGTTGTTAAAAAGTAATGTTTTGTCTCAGAATCTTTGGAGAACCTAAGAAAGCATCAGTCTTTATAGCTCATACAAACCCTTATCTGCAATAGGAGTTACATTTACTTATACTTGAGGTTCTTAGATTTTTATTTCTGCTTTTTGTAATTACCTTTTAACTTCCTTCAATAATACTTTGTGACTTTTTTCCAGGGTTTTTAGTAAACCAGGCTACAAAATGCATCAGATCAGTAAGCGTGGAAAAATGCAATGACATTCGGGCACTTAGTATGCTGTTCTACATCAACTCCAGCATTTTAGCAGTGAGTATGATTTGCAAGAGTCTCATAGCTGACCATTAATATTACATATCATTTGTATCTGCAGAATTAAGTAAGTTCTATTTGCTAAAGAGTATGGTGCTTTATTTGGGTTTTTAAATTGTGGGTTGGGAAAAACCATCTCCCTGTGCAATGGGCTTTTCTACAGAAAGCCTTGGGAAATGTTTTTACATCAAGCTTTGGTAACAGAAGCATTAACTGTGCTCTGCTTAGCCAACACAAATAATGGTCTTGAAGAGACAAGCCCGTGTTGCTGAGCTGGTGCTTGCTGCAATGGCAGTAGGTTTAGGCTCTTGTGCATGGTCAAGCTTTTCTAAAAAGCCTGTTACCAGAGTGCATAATTCTAAGAAGTCTGAGTTTTAGTGAGTTAATAAACCTTTGTATTTAAAGAAGAACCTATAAGGTTTAATCCTCTGCATAGATACACCTTTCTTACATGCCTCAGTTTTTAATAGTGAGGCATTGCACACACACATCCTGAGCCTTCCTTTTATAGTCCTCAAACAACATGACCTTTTACCCCACTGAGAGCAAATTTGTTTGTATCGAGCCTACTACCAAATCCAGCCTGTGGTTATTTTTCAAAGCCAAGCTTACTTTTTCATTCCTTTTGGAAGTGGAGGATGATGTCTTATGCATAAACAAAGCCCCTTTACAGATATTCAGGAAGAAAAAGAAATCACATGCAAAATTGAAACCGAAAACCACAATACCTTAACCTGAGAGTTCCTTCCAGAAGCTGAAAGTCATATAGAAACAGAATCCTCTCCACCACTAGAATGCTTTAAATTTATAATTTATTTGATTAGTACTACCCAGTGAGGAACTGCTTTAAAAACCCCTTCCAGTCTCCTCACAAACTCCAAAGCTTTTGACAGGAAAGCCCCTTAAATAGTTCATGTTCTCACAGGTGGGATCACTCTCCTGCTTGTTGAGGACCTCATTAAAATCAGCACATTTGCTGCACACAGATGTCAGCTTTTGGTCATTCTGCTGGGGAACAGCTGGAGAAAACTCTGCCTAAGAAAGGCCTTGAGTGTTTCCATGTGCACCCAAAATTGGAGTTCTTGGTGGCTGCAGAACCAGGAAAGAAAAAGCTTGCCTCATGACAGGCTCCAACCAGTTGAATGCTTTTGAATTCAAAGGTGAATTCCCCTTTCTCACTAGAACCCGTGTGCTGCTTGCCAGTTACAACAGCCCAGCTTAGGAGAGGTCAGAATTCCATCCAGAGCACATTAGACGTTCGGGAAGGATCAGATGCAAGAACTGAAGAACGCTGAGTAGATGCTAGAGATGGTCTGTAGGAAGCTTCCCTTTCCAAAGGGAGCTGAAGATGGGGTGTGAGACAAGAAAAGTGACTTGGTGTTGGGGCCAGGGCGGTCACAGGGTAGCGCAGGGAGCCCTTACAGTACCAGCAGGTGGAGCTGCCGGCAAAAGATACGGGAGAAGCCATGAACCGGGCTGGGAACGTCCGGTGGGAGGACTGGTACAGCAGTTCCTTCAGGAACCCCAGCGTTATGAGCACATACTGCCAGGCGGGGCAGCTTGAGGGACATGAAGCTCTTGGTTGCACTTAATCTCTGCTCTCTACCGTGGCCTGTCCAGCAGATCCAGGGGCATTGTGATGGCTGAGCTGTACCTCAAGATGTAGATATAAGTACGTGACAGTGTGTAACAGACTTTACTGCATCACCTTCAGATCTCCAGCTCATGGGAATGGGTGCTCTGTTGTCACATTAGACGAGCAGACTGGTCTCTGTATCCTGTCATGATTGTGCAGAACTTGCTTCTAGGTCAGAGTCCAATTTTTAGTCCCTTCCCAAAGATGTGATTCACTCACTCACTGGGAAGTCACAGAAATGATGCTTTTGACAAAATGGTGCCTGTGTGAGGATTTTGCAGGCCTGATCCATGACCTTAGGCTGACATTTCTGTGCTTCCGTGAAAATTTGGAGGAAATAGTCCAGTGGAGCAACTGCGCATGTCCATGTACTGTATAACAAGAGGGATGCTTGCTTCTCATTTCATTGTACAGTGAAACTATGGACTTATGACTGTCAGAACGGGACAACAAAACCTCTTCATTCCTCTGGGTCCTGAACTGGCAGACTCTGAATAGTTACAAGTGGTTTTACTCAGATCTGCAGTAGGAACAATGTTCTCTGATGCCCTCAGTGGGTCAAACGCTATGATGCACAGTAACAGACATCACCTTTCTGATGCAAGTAAACTTTTTCAGTGTTGCTTAGTTCTGAGTTGCAAATGGAGTGTCTGAGGGAAACACTGGATTCATCTGCTACTTATTGAATGCATGTATGTTTGCTGGGGATGTAGTCAAAGCCAGGCCTGAGGGAAAACTGATGGAAGTCACTAAGACATTTTTCAGGTACTGTAAGAGGAAGAAGAGGGTTGGACTGTAAGATTTTGCCTACTAGCCACAAAGAACAGCAGTTATTTTCACACTACTATAGTGTATATCCAATCACTTCCACAATATGAAAGTTATTGTAATGATAGAGAGCTAAATAGGCAAAACAGTTAAGCCTGAACTGCTTTAGCTGCTACTTGTAGTAGGTCATATGTTTGCTGTCATTTGAATTTGTTCTTTTATTCTTCTCTAGGTGCCCAAATCAAGTCAGATGGTGAGTATCTGTCTTACTGTGAATTGCTGGGGGCCTTCTTACTCAGTTATGGACAGTGGGAGTTTTTCACTGACTTCATCAGACCAGGGACTTTATCCTTAATCTTTACATTAAAGAAAATTAAATCATTTACTATCAGTGATGATGCTGAGCAACTCCAGGAGAATCTGTTACCTGCAAACATTTAGGCCTGATGCATTCCCCTCATCTAAAACTGTCTTTTAAAGTAACTTTCTCCAATTACTTAAAACCAGAGCCTTTTGTTGACCGTCAGCACATAACATAATAGTTGTTCAGAGGATTGTTGACAGAACCCAGAAGGGTCACAAATAGAACACAGAAAAAGCCAAAAATAATTCTACACAATACTCAGAAATGACACGAATTTGTTTTCCAGGTGAATATTACTGTCCAGTCCATAGCTGTCAGGTCTCTGAATGGAATGCAGACTTTACTTAATGATAGCGATGTCCTCAGGCTCCCTATGATTTTGGATGAACTGTGCATAAATACAGTTCTTGGGGTAGGTATGACAGTTCTTTTCCTCTTCATGTTTGATGGAAAGCATCTATGCATCAAATCACTTCTGAGTCACAAACTGCAAAGATGTGAGAAAGGCCTTGCACAGTTTCCCTGTATATGACATCTCCAAAGCAAATGTAACAGGAGAAACACTGACTTTGGGATAAAAGGGAGTGTTTTGCAACAAAATAATAACTATATGCAACATAACATGGAGCCAGGATGAAATCCTTTTCTATTATTACTGTGTGTATATGACATAACAGACAATAAAATGAGTTGAGACTCTCCATTATGCTTGGGAGATGTTGACTTCACGCGTAGTGGTGGCAGAGACAGAGGAACACACAGGGCACATCATCTCAGCTTTTAACCTTAAAGAAATGAACACTGGCCTTATGCTTAGAAGAGGTTTTTCAAGAAGCCAGTTGTGAAGAGGCTCCAGCCTCTAGAGGTTATAGTGTATTTCTACCATGTAGTTGAGTGTTTCTTAAGCAAGGAAGAGAGAAAAAATACTTGCATACTTTTAAATTCCTTTTCTCTAGTTTCATACCCTTACATATTTATTCTAATTAATATCTAAAATGTTTAATTTTCAGGTGAGCTATCGTATTACATACACAGATGCAGGAGAAATAATAGAAGCAGCTGCTGCTTTTGTCTTGGGGGCAATTAACAAAGAAGCACTTTCAATAGAGCAGAGCTTTGAAATCAGCTTTACTCAGGTAACTGCTGGAGATGTTACGGGTGACTTGTTGAAAGACATTTAATTACAAAACTTATTAAACTTGAATTGGAACAGTTGTTAGCAGCAAGGTAAAATACAACCTGCTTTGGATACACAAATGAAGCAGCACTTCGGAACTGGGCAATAAAAGCCTCCAAAGTCTGGTTTTCACATTTGGAAGATGCGTCTTGCGACTCTCTGTAACTGTATCCAGTGAAAGAAAAGCCTGCACCAATGTTAAGAGAACTGTTACAAGCTTACTGTTACTATCTTACTACTATCATTGTTCAAGGCAATCAATAATCCTAAAATCACAAATATTTCTGTGTTTTCCAGCCATTTCAGTACAGGTTAAGAACTAATACCATATGTTTGCACTGCAGGTAAATACAACGCCAGTTCCACTCAGTGGTAATCCTGGTTATGTTGTTGGACTGCCTGTAAGAGCAGGTTTCCGGCCACAAGGATATCCTTTTCCTGTTGAAATGATGTCTGCAGCACTTTTGTTGGTCCATCCTCACAAATACTTTCTAGCATGGGCATCTATAATAATACATAATCTGTTCTTTACCCAATGTAAAAGTGTGCTTTTAAAAGGGCTGTATTTTAGAAGTAGCAAATGACTCAGTCCTGACTGCAATCTCCTGGGACTGTTTAGTGAGATAGATTTAGACCTTCATTGTACACTCCAGTGCTTCATCACAGTGTAAGAGGAGTCTTGAGCTATTGTAGCATTTTCAGCTATATTTTAAGGATATGACTAAGGATTCTTTCTTCACAATATACATCAAGTATTGAATTTCCCTTTAACTGTGTGTTACATCTGGCATCATTCAAAATACTAACAAATACAGCCAACTTACCATTCTGCAAAGTACATCCAACCAGGACTGTCTGGCAGCACAGGGAGCCAGAGCCCCAGTGTTATTTGGTTATAACATGATATCAGGCTGTAAGTTGCGGTAAGAGGCCATTTCTTTTATTATTCAGTGCAACCCTTTCCATTAGGATCTGTTTCAGGTCCTGGGACATTTATACAGCTGTGGGAGTATTGGGAATGGAGTATTTAATTATAAGACATGTCATTTAATTAACAAGGGTCTTTCTCTTGGAAAGATTGTGTACATTAGCAGCTGTAGCCAGAAGGCTTGAACAGCACATGAGAGCAAGGAGAAATTATTACTGTGCCAGACTGATGGATTTTGCTTTAATGCATCTTTTTTTTCTCCCTGGAAGAATTACAGCAGCTATGAAATGCCAGCCTTTGGCTCAGGCCCTCCTGGATTTACTGAAGGGACAAAGCTTTCCTGAATACGTGGCCTCATTTGGGAATTCTCAAGCCCAGGATGTGCTCGACTGGGTGCCAATAACTCACCTCCACATCTCAGAACAGGTGAAAGTAACACCACTACCACTATGCCCTTCACTCTTGCTGTCCTCCCTCCTCAGACCTGTCCCTGTCCCTGTACTGCAGCACCAGCCCGGGCTTCTCAGACCTACAGGGAAAAAAAATGCATAACCAAACTGGAGGAAAGATTTCCTGGGATAGTCACAAATGAGGAGTTTCACTCTTGCTCTAGAACATGGGGTTTACCTTTAATCAAGCTGGTATCCAGGCATCTCAGTTATGGATCAGGACAACATGTTAGGTACAAAATGAGTTCTATCCACATTTAGAGTCTTGCTCTTCAGGTGGAGACAAAGCACAATATGTATGGTTGAAAAAGCGAAGTAACAGAAACAGTACTTGTCCTTGGTGCTTATACCAGGTTAGAGTAAGACAACAAGAATCCTTTCAAGCACAGAAACAGTACATGTGAGTGACCCAAACACTACATTAATTTCTGACATCCTCTGTACTAGTCTTTTTCCTCCCAACAGCACAGATCCTGCTGTTGGTGTCAGGCAGTGCTGCCTGGCACGTGCTGAATGGCAGCACGCCCTCAGCAACAGCTTGCATATAGCTTTCTTGCAGGCTTTTGCAACTAAACAGTGAATCATTTCTGTAACCAGAAACTTGACAGTTCACAAAGAAATACCTAAAAATAATTCAGATTGGAGGCTTCCAAATTCTGCCCTGACAGAGCTAAGGATTTTCTGCTGAAATAAGCCTTCCTACTAAAAAGAGCTAGCTCAGCACTAACACTGAGAGCCACAGTCCTGCCTCAGGTAGAACAGCCCTGCTTGAAATGCAGTTACAGAGTCGGTTTGTCACCTGTGGAGAAACTGCTGGGACACCCCTGAGCCAAGGCTGCAACGCCTGTGCTGCCTGCAGAGGCAGCAGTCCAGGGCGCAGGCATGGTGTAGGAGTTCGGGAAGCTCCTGGAGCCAGCTTTGTGGGGGCATTCTGCCAGTTTAATAACACGAATAACTAATGTGGTTGTTTCTGTACGAGTCAGACAATGAGAGACTTTATAACACTTTTCAGAGCTCATGCCAAATACCAGTATCACTTGAAATAGAAGTGAAGTGGACTAAATATGGATCCCTAGTCAATCCACAAGCCAGAATAGTGAATGTTACAGCAACCATCACTACCACCGCACTGAAGCAGGTATGTAATTCAATTACAGGACCCATGATAAAAAGAATGGCTTGTTTTGCTTAGGTATCAGCTCTGCAACAGTGACCCAGTTAATCTCTTTATCTAAAAGTAGCACTTCATATTAGACTGTGTTATACCCAACAGTTTCTGTTCCAACTCAAACACAACTGTGGGCTGCTTGCCAAGACACACTTCAATAAAAATCTGTATGTCATTCATGGAGAGACACATGGAGCTGTATATGAAAACCCAAACTTTTTACAAATAACAGCTGAAAATACAACCCAGCACAAACAAAGCAGTCGTACGAAGAGAAGGCTGAAGCTAATGACCATTTGTATTTTCATTGCAGCCTCCCTCAGGAAGGGAAAGGACTATTCCTATAACAAGTTCTGTTGTTTTCACGGATGTTTCTTCACCTGCAGAGCCAGGCTATAAAGCTTGGCCCACCATTAATGCCAAGTTACCCTTTGATTTTTTCTTTCCATTTGTCTAAGGTAAGTATGCATAAAAAAAACCCAAAACAAACCATATTTCTGCTTTTTCTGACTTGTTTATTTCCTAAACAACTGAGGTTTATCCAGTTGCTGTGATGGGCCATCAGTTTCTTCTGAATTGTCAACACACTGGGTTAAAATGGCCCAAGAGAGAAAGGGTGAGACCTTGTGAGGGCTCTCAGAAGCTTCAGGGCAGAAACACACATTAAGTGGAAAGTTACCAATTATACCTCTGCCAGGAGGAAAAAAGCTTGAGTCTGAACCTGCTGGTGGCTCTGGGTGCCCAGTCAGCAGAGCCACCAGCCTCCCAGCACACTGGCTGCTCTGCTGAGCAGTGTGGAGGCAGGAGGGGAAGGGACAGCTCCAAAGGAAAGTAGGGTTCATTATTCTGTGAATAGCAAAACTAAATTGTTAATTAATCATGTGCTATTAGATAAGGCTTTAACTATTTTGTAGACGAGTAAGCCACATATTTCTAGCTTTTTTCCCCAAACCACTGATTAATTATGCCTTTCTTTCAAAATCTGACCAGTTAAGTGATGCTTCTGGGAGAGCTCAATGGCCATTCCAGCTGAAATCAACTGGAGATGCCTGCTACACTCAACACCTTTCAGAATTCCCACTTACTGAATCTTCCTCTTCAACTGTAAAGCAGTCTCTCCACAGAGACCTTTTAGTACCTGAAAAGCGTTCAAACACCAGCCTGGTCCTTCAGAACACCCTCTTTGAATGGCCTTTCTGGAGTCTTCACGGTTCCCAGCAGTGCACTCACCTACATCTGCTCTTACATATTCCAATTCTTCTAATGCATTGATTTATGAGCTGTGGAAACAAAGAACTCTGTAGCCCAGCAGGCCACAAAGCAACACTTAAAATGGAAGCAGGGATGAGAGAATGCAGTATCAGGACTCAGATCTGCTGCTGAGAACAAGGCATTGTTTGACGTAAGATGGCACATTTTGGCCTCTATTTTGGTGCTGATTTCGATTGTCATCTAAGGGAGTGGTGTGTTGGTATTTTTGAAACAAACATTATATAAATAACCAAGTGGCATAAGCAGCAACAGCAGGGAGGAAACTACCAACACTATGAAAAGAATGGTTGGCACAGGAGAGATGTACCAGCGATGAATGGTCAGTTTGTAGGGAAGCAATAAGCTTTCAGCCTGGGTTCCTATCGGTGGTACTGCCAGTTTCTACAAGATGTTACAGACAAAGAACATTATGACTGAAAAAATGAACTTATTTCAAATAAGTGGTACTTTCGTGGGTGTGTAGCTTGTAAAGATGTGTCTTTATTAAGTTATTTTGCAGTTTGGCCTGTACAACTGTACAAGGAAGGTTCTTACGAAATCACTGTTGCGGGAGTACGTGTGATTAATTTTCCACAGAACTGTTTTTGCCATCCCAAGGTCTAATCAAAGCGTGGTCAAATAGAAAATGTTTATAGAAAACACTTACACAAGAGAAAGCAAAGAGACAGAAAAACCTTGCAGGTCAGACTGGTAGATGTCAACACTGCACTCTCCAGGGCAGATTTCCCACCTCAGAAAACCAGCCTCCTACTTTTCCTCGCTGATGAGTCCATGCTGTTTTAGTATCTTGTTAAGCCTCTCAATTTCTTGCTCCTGTAGGAGACAAAAATCAAATCATTAATAGAGCTCTTACCTTAAAATAGTTTCCCAGGTTCCCACAGATCTTCCCACTGCTGTAATGTATCTTGTGCTGCTGTAAAACAGGACGACCTGGCTAAAACATGGCAGAGGCAGCCGTCATCCCTTTGCAAGAGGAGCTGCTCTGGGAAGTACAGGCAGAGCTGTGGCTCTTCAGCCCCACAACTTTCTGATGAGGAAACCAAACTGAGAGCAGTAACCTTGCAAAAGGATCCCAGCAGCTCACCCTGGGGAGCAGCCAGCAGGTAAACCTCCTTTAAATTATGTGTTTTCTTACCTTCTCGACACAGCTGTGTTCCAGTTGTTCAACCTTTGTGGCAAGTTTCAGGTTTACTTGCTTGAGCTTGGACAGTTGTTGTTCCGAGCGGGTCTTCACGGATAAAATGATTCCTGTGAAACAATTCACAGTGGATTTGTTTTACAAGGTAGAAGAGCCCCAGGCAGGAGGTTAACAGTACACAGGGTCTGTACTTAAGGAGTTAAATGTGTTCCTCTCGAGCTCTGGTTCTGTCATCTCCAAACCACCCTTCCCAAGTGCTTTTCTTAATGAGGAGGGTTTGAAATTAGCCACCCCAGGGATTCAGATACCGACACTGCTGGCAAGAGGCAGTCTAGCCTCTGAGCTGAATTAATCAGACTCTCATTCACATCCTCAATTTGAATTTGCTCCCTTGGCAGAGCCTGAGGGGATATAACTGGGGGAAGCTTTGCTCCTCACAACAAAAAACACCAGGGGCTGTGTTTTAGCTGGTTTCATGTAGTGGGGAGCCTTACTCTCAGCACAGCCTGGGCACAAGGCTCATCCACCTCTGGGGCTGACCACTGTGGCCCAGTGTAACAGGACACAGACACAGCACATCATCTCGAGGTGTTCTGGCTTCACCTTGCACAGCTGCACTAAGGACACGCTCATTCCAGCGGAGGTGTCACTTCTCTACTGAAATACTGTGAGGTTCTTACATGTGAACTCAGCCCCCACAGTAAAGACATTTTCCTCCCACCCTTTTCTGAGGGGAAAAAAACAAAATAGCCTGGTAAGAGCATCAAGAACATCACGTTCTTCGTACCCGGCAGAGCTCTCCTCCAGCTGCTGCCAGGACAACGTGCACGGAGGCAGGCACTGAAGCGTGCCTGTGTTTCTAGTGCTGCAGCCTGGGGTTTGGGGTTCCTTCCTCAAGACAAAGCAGCGATGCTGCTTATTTGCATTGATAACATCAAACAGTCCCCACCTGCGTGTAACCCGGTCCCTATGGGCAGTGAACCGTGAACTGTGCAGGGCTCAGACACACAACACCAAAGCTTGGGGCAGATTTTCTTTGTCCCCTCTTGCTCCAAGTGAGTGGGCATGGTGAAAAGCTTGGTGGGGGGGGGGAAACCAGGAGCACTCCAGGATTAAGGGGGTTTACTTGTACATGCAGTACTGGTTTTCTGCTGTAAAATGGCATGTTAAGAGACACCAAGGTTTTTGGGGCTCAGGCAGCTGCACACATTCAGTTTCTCTCTGACTTTCACTAGAACTACAAAGAAACACATGCTGCTTTCACATTTCCCCCCTTCCCGGACACTTCTGCTGACCAGGGATGTTCTCCCCATCATAACAGCAGCGGGTGCCTGCAGGCAAAGGACACGGCCCCAGCTATCCTTGCCTTTCATTCCAACCAACAAGACCTGGAGCTGCATCAAGTACAGAGCACTCACCAAGAATGGACTCGGAGGCACAGGACAGCACTTAGGCTGAGGTTTCATGCAGGAATTAGGGATAATCTCATTGCCACATTTTTAACTCCCCAAATTCCTTCCCCAAGATGGGAGAAGATGTTTCTAGCTACACTTGCTTCATAAGTGTCTGAATTCACATCTATTTGGAACAATTACAATTTCACCAAGAGACTCAGTAAGGTCTGATTTGAGGATGTTCCTCTTCTTATGAAAAACCCTTTGAATCCAAGTAAGAAAGATGCAGAGTGGGATCAGGATGTTCCCTGCAGCAGCTATGCAGGGGATGATGGAATCAGAGCAGCAAAACCTACTCTGCCATAGAAGTCGACTCGGGAAGGCAGGGTTTTACCCTGTTCCTTTGTTAAAACATCGCCAGAAGGATCCTACCATGCAAACCTAAGGCATGAGCCATCCCCTCCAGGATGCAAGCACAGATTATGGGTTGCTTTCAGGGGAATGTGCCTGATTCTGCAATGCTGGAGCTGGCCATCACTGAGGCATCACACTAACAAGCAGCAGATTATTGCTGCTCCAAAGAAATTCCAGCCTAATTAAGGCCACGCTCGAGCAACAAAACCCACATCCATGAAACTCTGAGTTCGCTGGAAAAGCAAGACCCTGGGGTCTGGGATACGGCTGTGAGAAAGGAGCAAAGACCTGAGGCCAGGTAATTCAGGCAAGGTAGGCAAATCCAGCCCATGCAGCAGGGAAAGCTCACACCTACCATTGATAATCCTGGCCACCCGCCACAGCCGGAGCAGGATCAGGAGCCCGACAGCTTCGAACTCGTGCTCCCGGAAGATGAGGACGACATCGAGGATGAAGGACACAATGACCACGATCCCGTCCAGCACTTCAAACTTGTGGTGGAAGAACTCCCAGCGGTAGACAAAGACCTTAAACCCCACCTCAACCAGGAAGATAGTTAAAATGGAAAGGGAGAGGTAGTGGAAAACCTGGGAAAAGACAGTACAAGGTTAGGGCCAGGAAACCTTCCTGCATGCTCATGAGCAGGGCAGGCTGGAAAACCTCTTACACCCAGGGACATGTTTGATTTGGCTCTACAAGGGGAAGGGCTGGGGACTTCTGTTTTAAAGGACAACCAGAGCATGTGGCAGCCAGTGGACTAGACCAGAAAGTGTGAAGATGACCAGGAGAAGGATGGTAAGAGTGATTCAGCTCTGCTGCAGCCCAAGGAAACACAAGGCTGCTGCATGGATAACATGAACTGAGCCAGACTGGTCTCACACGCTGCAGGGCTGTCACACGAGTCTTGGTGAGGCCTCCATCTGTGTGCCTGTGACTGCTGCCTCAGCGCAGCTGCAGGTCCAGGTCCTGCTTTGCCCAGTCATCCCATCTAGGGGACTTTGAACCACTAAAGAAAGAGAGATCACCCTATATTTTACCTTTGGGGTTATATTATATTTGTCCGGATGGATGATTTCCAAGTCCATAAGCAACTCCCCAAGAACCAACAAGGCATCCAGGATGACCAAACAGACAACTAAGATCTGTTGGAGGAGAAGAACTGATATGAACCCCCACCCAACACAGACAAATCAGCAAGAGGAGCCAATAGAGCCTTCAGCTAAACATGCCCCAATGCCCTGGGTCCCCAGTTTGCCTGGTTGTCCTTCATGGAGCTTTCTGTTGCTCCCAGCCAGCACTCCTGCTCCTGCAGCCCCTGGTCAGTGGGTTTATTCCTGTGAAGTCTCACCCACACGAAACCTCCTGGGTGCCCACCAAACCCAGCCTTTGCCCAGCATTTGGCATAGGGGGTGTCTTGGAGAGCTCAAGCTGTGAGGAGCATGCACTGAGGCTTGACACCAGCCAGGAAACACCTGCACTTGCTGCAGAGTGGCATGTTCTGATGGGACAGCTCGGCTGGGAGGCAGCAGCCGCTCTTGCAGCACCGTGGCTGCTCATGAGCTCCATCCCACATCGGCTCTGCTGCCATAGGTGCCTTTGGCCAAATCTCACACTCATCTCCCTTCAGCCCGGGTTTGTTCTGCCTCACCTGAAACCTGCGGGAGCTGAAGAGCTTTTTCATCATGTCCTGGAAGGAGACGTCTCTCCTGGTGGGCTCCAGTTTGATCTCCGAATCTGGCTGCTTCTCCCCGGCATCCTCCTCCTCTTCCTCCCATTTCTTATAGTCGTTGCTCCACTGCACTGGGTCATCACCCACCACCGTGAAGTGCTTCAAGTACCTGGACATGGCTCTGGGTCAAGCTGGCATCACCCTGCCAACACCTGACAGACAAGAACAGAGCATCACCTCCCTGCTCAGGGCTCACCAAGGACGCCAAATCCGCCTCGTTTCACCACAGCGTGTGACAGGAGTGTGACAGTGCTCAAACACAGCCGGGCGGGCGGCGTGGATGTGCCCTGCTGACGGGAAGTTGCTCAATGGTAGAGCCACACGTTTTGCATGCCCTCCCACAGCACGACGCGGAGCCCCCGCTGTCCTCCCCGGTGCTGTCTGCACCCCGTCTGCTGCTCTACAACGAGGAACTTGCTCGCGAGGTATTTCCAAGCATCTCCAAAGCATCGATTAGAGGAGGAAAAATGCCCGCCCTTATCTCGCATCTCGTGATGCCGCACGAGGAAGCTGGCAGTTTC
>NW_009925385.1:509-1021 GCF_000696875.1 Nestor notabilis | reverse complement strand
ATCTCGTGATGCCGCAAGAGGCAGCTGCCAGTTTCCTGCTGGAAAGAGCCACTGTGTTTCTACAGACACTGACCGATGGGGTTCTGGTCAGGAGCTGGAAGCAAGTGATTTCCTCCCCTTCATTCACTCTCATCCCCTACACAGCACATCTGAGTTTAACCCTCCTAGAGCTCCTGGGCTAACCCTCCATCCTTACCCTGCATCCTCACCCTCCAGCCACACCACCACCATGAAGAACAGCTGTAACTTCCCTTCATTAACATCAGGGTCCCACGTTGTTTTAGCCTTTACAGACAAAACTAGCAGGTGATTCCCACATTTCAGCCTGGCTGGCGGACTATGTTGTACAAACGCTCTCCTCTCCCTGCGTCCTCTAGAGCCAACCTCACCCTCGGGCATCCTGACTTCAGCCCGTCCCTGTGGGCACCCAGTGAGGGCCAGAACCAACCCCAAATCCACAGGTGATCCCGGCTGCAGCTCAGCACTGGGAAAGGCTGCAGGGCAGGGTCCGG
>NW_009925385.1:0-463 GCF_000696875.1 Nestor notabilis | reverse complement strand
AAAGGTTCCGTCTGCGCCTGCTGTTCTGTTCCCCGGTCGCAGCACCATCAGCTCACCCTTCCTCTTTGGGCTGTCTGGCCCACAAACCCTGGCAAAAATCACATCCCCATCCTGAACGGGGCTCTCCATGAGTCCGTCGTGGCCAGAGCTATCTGGGGAGCTCAGCATAAGCCACTTGTGCCCACAGGGGCCCCCGTGAGTCTGCCCGTGCCCCCGGGCTGCTCTGCCTCCCCTCACTCCCTGCGGCTGGAGGTCCTGGGGAGCCATCCTGGGCTCCACTCACAGCCGGGGTGGCTTTAGAAGGCACCTCGTCACCCGCTGTAGGGGTGCCTCGCATAGGCAGCACCGTCATTCCAGAGCACCAGGAGCTGAGCAGAGCCCACGGGAGCCCCGCAGGGAGGTGCCCCAGGTACCACCGACCCCCCAACCCCTTACGGGATGGCCTCTCGGTTCGCTCGGCCCG
>NW_009925384.1:2032-6622 GCF_000696875.1 Nestor notabilis | reverse complement strand
TGCTCCAAGGATGGACCCACCTCACAGCCCCGGCTCCGGACATTGCCTCCTGGGGATAGCCAGGAACGCTCCGACAGCCCCGAGATCTGCCACTACGAGAAGAGCTTTCACAGACACTCGGCTGCCCCCAACTATACCCACTGTGGGCTCTTCGGGGATCCCCACCTCAGGACTTTCACAGACACTTTCCAGACCTGCAAGGTGCAAGGGGCTTGGCCGCTTATAGACAATAACTACCTGAACGTCCAGGTCACCAACACGCCGGTGCTGCCTGGGTCCTCGGCCACCGCCACCAGCAAGGTGAGCCTTGGGCATGTCTCCATGAGCAGAGGTGGGCACGGGCAGAGGTGCTTCTCAACAGCCTTTCTTGCCACCATCTCTCTTCTCCACCATTTGCAGTTCTTCTTGGGAAGGGTGTGACCGGGTGGGAGCTCCTCTGAATTTGAGCATTTGGCCCTAAGTACCAGGTGCCCATCCTGCCTTTAATGGCTTCTGGTTTCTTCCTGAGCACATCCAACCCCATCATGGCTAGCAGGTGGAGATGCTGCAGCTCAGATGGCCATCATGGCCAAAATGGGAGACTCCAGGTTGCTGTGAAGAGCCGGACCGGGAATGACAGTGGCACCTTGAGGACACCCAAGGTCCAAGCAAACCCAGGGCTGTCCTCCACGGAGACACCAGTTTGCAGGGAGAAGCCTGTAGGGAGCTGAGTTCTCGTTGCCTTCCCTCTGCCCCAGCTCGTAATTGTCTCTGTGGTGCGCAGCTAAGTCCAGGTATTTTGTGGGGCACAGTCTGTTCTGGAGGTGCTTTGGCAGCCTGAATAAACATCCTGAAGGTCTAAGGCAAACACTGAGAAAGCCCAGGTGAAAACGTGCTGCTGTGATACAGCAGGATTTGTGTGGCACAGCCTCAGCTTCAGGAGAGGCCTGGAGCTGATGAACAGTCACGTTGCTCCGTGGTGCACAAGCTCTAAAGCTAAAAGGCCACTTTTTGTGCCAAAAAAGGAGTGTCAGCAGGAGGCATCCCTTGGTTTTGGAAGATGTCTTGTCCCACCATGTCTGGGAGTTCTGTTTTTCCCTGCGTGTGGGAAGAAGAGAGAAGCACATGTAGGACAGGGGCTGTTTCTCAGCTCTGAATGTGACCTTTTTAGCCTGAGCTGGCATTTTGGTTTTGAGCTGTCCCTTATAAAACTCCTTAAAGATACTGAATGATGCTCTCAATTCCTTACGTACCAAAAGACATCAAAACTTGCTGAATCTTGCAAGGAAGTCTGGCTTGAGGAGCATGGTCCTTGACCCCAGGGATGTGCAATTCCTAGGCTGGTTCCTGGGATCACCATCTTAATTGAGCCTTTTCACCCGTTATCTGCCTCACGGGCTTGTGGTGAGGAGGGATTAGTCATGAGATCTGCAGCATGAGCTGTGAAAGCATTGCTGGGTCACTGCTAGAGGAACATGTGCTGTTGGAAAGGATGCGAGCTTCTCGGTCCATAGGGTCCTTTATGTTGTTGCGTGATGTTCTCTGGTCTACACTTCTTCCTGCAGCCACAGGCAGGGCTGGAACCAGAGGAGGTCACTGCTGGAGTTGTCTGTCCTCCAGCTCTGTCCAGGCCTCATTCTGCCCCTTCATGGGGCACATGAAGCAAGGGCTCCCTTATGGCTACCCTCATGGAGAGAGGTGCAAAAGGAAGAGCAAGTCTGCAAGGGGTGAAAGAGGAAGCGTGGTTTGCCTGGGAAGGCAAGCAACTTGCTCTTCCTCCCAAGCAAGCTCTACTCTTCTTCCTCCTCCTCAAGCTTTCTTCCCAAAGCCAGGTCAGCAAGGGAAGAACAAGCACTGGGAGGCCCTTCGTCCAGCAAGGAACCTGTGTTTGAGCCCAGCCAAGGTGGGGAGGCCCATTGGGCTCAGTCTATGTCCATATCACTCCTAGAAGGACCTGCCCACTTGAACATGTGCGTCTGCGTGGTTGAGGTGGAACACAGCGTGTTCTGGGACCCAGAGAAGAAGACGGTTGTTTAGCAAGTAGCCAGGGAAGGGAAGAGGTCCAGCCTTTGGGATGTAAATGCCATGGGAGTCAGAGGAGAAGCTGCACCACCTCTGAGAGAGTCAGGGCTCATTCCTTCTGCCATCTGCCAGGCCCTGGAGGCAAGACAGTGCTGCATGCACAGGCATGTCACCCAGGCTGTGAGTAGTGATACTGCACCCAGCTACAGGAGAGCTCCTGGGTTGGGGCTGGAGATAACAGCGCAGATCCTGGTGGTACGTTCAGTCCAGCCTCTGGCTCTTGACTCCACACACGGTGTCCTCATCCATGTGCTAAAGCAGGATGGCCATGTCTGGGAGCCTGAAAGTTAGGGCAACTTCTTAGTCATGAATTTGCCCATGAGCTGAAGGCCATGCTCTTGGCGAGGCTGAGCAGACAGCTTCTCCACCTCCCATGCTGATGCTTCTGGTGGTGGCTGTACGCTCTCAGGTGGTCATCACTGGTTGTAACCCTGTTCCTTTCTTTCCCTCCCAACAGCTCACCATCATCTTCAAGAGCTTCCAGGAGTGTGTGGACCAGAAAGTGTATCAGGCAGAGATGGACGAGCTGCCCGCTGCCTTTGCTGATGGCTCCAAGAACGGTGGGGATAAGCACGGAGCCAACAGCCTGAAGATCACTGAGAAGGTGTCGGGCCAACACATTGAGATCCAGGCAAAGTACATCGGCACCACCATCGTGGTGAGGCAGGTGGGCCGGTACCTCACCTTCGCCGTGCGCATGCCAGAGGAGGTGGTCAACGCAGTGGAGGACCGGGACAGTCAGGGCCTCTACCTGTGCCTCCGCGGTTGTCCGCTCAACCAACAGATTGACTTCCAGACCATCCGCTCGGCTCAGGCCACAGAGGGCCGTGCTCGGAGGAAGGGGCCCAGCCTGCAGGCCCCCCCCGAGGCCTTCACGTATGAAACAGCCACGGCCAAGTGCAGGGAAAAGCTGCCCGTGGAGGACCTCTACTTCCAGTCCTGCGTCTTCGACCTCCTCACCACAGGGGATGTTAACTTCATGCTGGCTGCTTACTATGCCTTTGAGGATGTGAAGATGCTTCACTCCAACAAAGACAAGCTGCACCTCTATGAAAGGACACGGGACTTGGCCCCTGGCAACATGGCTCCCTCGGGGATGTCCTCTGCCCTCTGGGTAGCACTGCTGTGTTTGAGTCAATGCTGGTTGTGCTTGTTATAGAGGTTTGCTCCTTCGCACCATGGAGAGCGGGGAAGGGGGAGCAGGAGGGAACCAGGGATGAGATGGCGGTGCTGGACAGTAGGAGGTTGGATGTCAGAGCTGCATAGGTTGCCCTCTTCGGCACCTGGTCCTCCACCTTCCCAGCACTTGCCTGGGAGGAATGTGCTGCCAATGGGACCAGTCAGGAATTTTTGCTGGACTCTTACCTTGTCTGGATCTTCCTCGCCTGCACCTCCCCTCCTCTTCCCAATAGTGTGGGTTCCAAGGAGCCCCCACCTCCTTGTAGCACTTCCCCAGGTCCCAAAAATGCACATGGTGATGATGACATTGGCATGCATGAGCATGGCTTTGTCTTTGAAGAGCAAAGCCTGCAAGGAAGGTGCAGAGCAATCAGATGCCATCACAAGAGGGCTTTCTGCTCGTTGTGTCCATGTTGTTCTGCTTTTCAGGCATGTCCAGCTCTGCCCGCAGCCCCATTGCTGCAGAAAGTGGTGCAAGGGGGCTGAAATAGTGGTGAATGGTGGTCCCACACTTGCCTGGCCACCAGTGCCAGGCATCTTCTGGGTGAAAGGAGGGCGCATTCCTCAAGCCTCAGCTTGCGCTTGCTGTGGTTCAAAGGGCATCTCCCATTTTAGCCAGTTCACTTGGCTGATTCACTCAGTAGTTTTACTTCTGGCTCCCTTGTCTCTGCCCGGATCCACCGAGGACTCTTGATGGCAACGGGAGAAACCTGGCCAGTATTCAAGTGGTTTCTGCAACTTCTGCCCAGCATCGGATAAGTTCCTCACACCATTTGCTCTCCGGTCCCCTAAAGCCTGGCTGCTCAGTGGGGGACCCACTCTCCTGCCCGCGGCTTGGCCAGGCCCTGGGATGGAGCAGGAGCATTGCGCTCTGTTTGTTTGCTGCTAGGTCTCTGCTCCGCTCCTCATCCTGGGGCCGTGACTGGCAACCCCATTGCAGACCAGTTGCACCTTAAGCCCTCTGGGGCTTGAATCGGAAATGGGGCAATGTTAGAAATCCAGCCAGGAGATGGGATGCAGCAGAGGACCCCCCACCCCCCCAAAACTGCCTCCAAATGTCTGTTCCCTGCCTCGAAACCATCAATAATCCCCTTCTCTTACCACATAGTGCAGCCCATGTCCTCTTCATGTTCCTCTGTGGTTCACCTCGTCGCTCACTGAACAAACAGCAAGACCACCTTTGGTCTGAGTCTTGGAGACCTCCTGATGGGTTTCCCCTCTATTCCTCAGGGGGAAGCTCAGAGAAACAAGCCCCCAAACACTCCTGGGGGCACCTCCTTCTCTCAAGGGAGGTCTCTAGACATGATGAGACAAGCTAGCACCAAAAGAGGTGGGAACAGGCTATGATTG
>NW_009925384.1:0-2001 GCF_000696875.1 Nestor notabilis | reverse complement strand
GGTGATGTTTGGCAGCGTGACCCGCTGCCAAGAGGCAGCCTGGTGTAAATACTCAACGTGACTATTCATTGTGTCCTAACAGCTCTAGAGCTCCATTTGTAAAGCAGCAGAGAAATGCAAAATTGTGTCAATGGATGTAATTTATATTGTCTCTTTAATATATAGAGCCCTGGCATTGATCTTGTGTGACTGTACAGATGAAGAGATGTAATTGGTTTTTAAATGTTTAAGGAAAGAAAAGAAACAAAACAAAACAAAAAAAAAAGATGTGTTTACTACTTTGCTCCTTGCTTTGTTTGCTGGTGCCCCAGGCATTCTGTTTAGGGAGACTCTGAAATAAGGATATCACAGTTCAGAGGCGCTGAGGAGAGCAACCACTGGACCGCGGCACGGGACAGTTTAGTTTCCCAGTGCACTAACTGCTCAGCCAAGCTCATTTGGACTTTTTTGTTCCCTTTGTTCAAGAAAGAACCAAGTTTTTGTCTTCCCTAGAAATTTAAAATGCAAAATTTGTCATTGGGTAAGAGGAAACATTTGTTTCTTGCTGTGTTGCCCTACAGATAACAGCATATGCTGCTTGAAAGCAGTCCTAGCTGCCCAAGCCACAGGAAGTCAGTACTCCCTTTCCTATAATGCAATCGTCCTACACTGCAGTCATGATGCGCTGTGGCTCAGGGCTAATTTCCAGCCAATTCCAATCTATTATTACGGGATGGCTCAGTCCCACTGTCCAGGTGAGCGCTGCAGTGGTGGCCGGCTGTCATACAGTGCATGGGGTATCCCTATTTTAGAAGCAAACAGTGAAGCACTTTATTTTGGTTGTGTTTGACCCAATTCTGGTTAAAGGTGAAGTGTGGCCAAGAAAGACCCGATACTTGGAAACAAAAAACATACATAGGAAAAGAGGGGGGATATTAGGAGAAGCCCCCCACCTCCTCCCTGAGTTGAGACCCACGGGAGTGTCACCGCGTGTATATACTGTAAATTATTTATTGAGAGAAACACAAGTAAAGTTTGAGGTTTTTTTGACAATAAACGAGTGAGTCTTGTTTTGTTACCTTTTGTTCTCATTTGGTGCGTTGGATGGTGCTGTTCACCACGAGGATGCGGTTGTTGCTCCACTCCTGCATTCACTCTAAAGCAGCTTTCTTCCACCTGTAACCCAAGGGCCGTTGGAGAGCTCATTTCTGTCCTGAATTCTCTGAGAATTGCACTTTGGGGGTTTATTTATCTGCAACCAAATGAGAAAAATAGGGGATGAGGGGAGAAAATACAGATATTAAACGATTGGGGTCTCGCCTCGCTGCGGAAGGAGAGGTGCAGCAATGGCACCAAGTGGGTTCTATCGCCCTTCCCTGCTCACCCCAGCAGCAGCGATGTGCACCCCCAGAACTTCCCCTTTCGCTGCTCTCCCCTTCCTCGGTGGCAGCTTTAGCCCCATGTGGGTCTGTCACTGCCCTCTAATGAGCGAAAACCAAAACTGCAGTTCTTCTGGTTAAGTTTCCTGTTGTACAAAGCTGAGGAACTCCTTGCCCCAGCAGCTGAGGCAAAGAAGAAGCTGTGGGACACCGGCACCAAAACACACGTTATTTGGGCAGATGCCTGCAAAGACACCGAGCACCGGAGATGTGAGACCCGAGTTCCACCTCCTTCAGAGCCCTGAAGAACTGGGAGCTTTTAGAGCCAAACCCACTCCCTCTGCCACCGCTTGCACCAGCTCCCAAGAGCTTTAGCAGGCTCTGAAAAGCCATATACAAAGTCATATAAAAGGTGCCCAGAGCACAGGGGTCAGGGGGGTCTCCCCTGCTCGCTGACTTGAGGTCACCAATGGACCCTGCTCATCCTCCTCAGGCAGCAAGAACACACATCCCCTGGTGGGACAAAGTGCTGAGGGAAGGGTACGGTGATGCCTGGGTGAGCAGCCCCATGGAGGGTCCAAGGTCCCACCATCCTCCTCCTCCTCTGTCCGAAGCACTGCGCTGTGGTGGGTGCCAGGGAACA
>NW_009925383.1:1128-1373 GCF_000696875.1 Nestor notabilis | reverse complement strand
CCTCTGCGCCACAGCGGTGGTTCTCCTGCGGGTCACGCAAGGAAGCAGCAGCCGCCGCTTCCTCCATGGGAATCGGGGACAGGGAACAGCACTGCAGAAGGACACGGACCCGCTGCCACCGCGGAGCCCACAACAGGCTGAGCTCACACAGGAATTACTGCCCAGGGCAGCCCCTGTGTGCAGCGAGCGGGGGGACCGGCACCTCTGTGCTGAAGCAGATCCAGCAGTGCAGCACCAGCGTTCCC
>NW_009925383.1:0-1090 GCF_000696875.1 Nestor notabilis | reverse complement strand
CACACGGACTCATGGCCCTGCTGCTGCTGGGAGTTTCCAGACAAGAGCTGGCTCCAAGAACCACTTCCCCCCACCCCCTGACAGCCTCCTCGATGACACGCAGCAAAGACAAGGTTGTGGCCACTTTGGGGTAGTCGAGGACTTTGGTCGAGAGACGGTAAATCCAGCCACCCTCCAGCAGCATTCCTCCACCCCAGCCTCCTGCACCCATGTCACAGGCGGAGCCGCCTGAATCATCAACAGGTTTGGGCTTTGTCACCGCATCCAGGCAACACCTGCTGCCTTTTATGGACCAAACCAGCTCCAGGTCCTGCTTCCCTGCCAGCGAGGCCGGGATGGGGCAACAGCCACTCTGCAAAGGGGGGTTTAGAGCCGGGGGAAGAGCTCTGCACTGCCTGGGAGACAGCACCGCCCAGCCTGGGAAAGGGTCCATCCTTGCCAGCAGTAAATAAGAGACAGCTCCGAGGGGTTCTTGGGAAGAGAAACCCAGAGGTGGAGCCAGCCCTCTCCCCTGAGGTCACACACATTGGTAAGCTATTCCGAGAAGCCAACAGCCTCCCAAGCATAGGCCAAGCCACGCTGTTATTTTCTAGGTGTCCTAAAGCCACCCCCAGCACAGATACAATGGACCAAAGTCTTATCACCCTCCAGAGGGTGGAGGAGGGAAGGGATGAGCGGCAACCCAGGGACTGAAACGCCAGCTGCAATCTGGGCTGGACCATCGCCTGACTCCCAGCCCATCCTTAGGGAAGAGATGGCCTCAAGGGCTCCTCAGCCACAAGGATTGGGGCCTGACCTCTGAGTCGGAAGGGAGGAGGCTCAGCCCAGGCAGCCCCAGCACACTCCACTGAACCAGCTTCCATCCTCCCACCCCCTCCAGGAAGGCTCCACGCCAGACTCCAGCCAAGGCTGCACATTGCAGTCCCTCCTACAGCAGAGTCTGGCCACGGCCCGTCCCGTGGAAGCAGAACAGTCCTAAAAGCTGCCTTTTCTTCTTTAAAGCACACAAGTAACCAGGACAGGCAGGAGATCCTGCCCCAGGGCAGCGCTGGAGCAACATGGAGCAGGGGGGTCACCCTGGGCAGGACCC
>NW_009925382.1:1279-2124 GCF_000696875.1 Nestor notabilis | reverse complement strand
TAATTGACAGGGTCCTTTTAAGCAATTCTTCACATTATTCTAATGGTGATAGGAAATACCACTTAACCATATATGTGTTTTCCCGGGATCCTGATCACTGCCGACAGCTGATGAATCTCTTCTCAAACAACATTTACCCTGGACTGTACAGATTCCTTCTCTTGAACGCACATTTTTGAAAAGGAGGAAAGAGAACAAATTCATCAAGGAGGGAAAAAAGAAATTCTCTTACACAAGGTGTTGCCAAGTGAGGCTGTGTGAAAGCCGGGTGTGATGCCTCTATGGGATCTTCTGCCGAACCCCAGCACTCCACACCTCTCAGTAACTCATCCCATCCCCCACCATGCCCACCTTGCCCATGGCCTTATACCCTTCTCTAAATGAGCCCCGGTGCTGCCCAGCTGCACCCCTCGAGCTCAGCACCGCCCCTTGTCCTCTCCTTCCCACCAATCCAATCCTCAACTTTCATTTTTCAGGGCTTCCTAACAGCTCTGCTCATCCAGGAGTTAATCCTGGATCTCCATCCCCACCAGCAGCACTGCTTCCACCTTGGCATCCCTCCTGCAGGGACTGGCTGCTGGGTACACCAACACCCCCTGGGGATGAGGAGGAATTCACACTCAGCGTTTCAGGATCTGGCACCCACGTCAGGAAGCCATGGGCCCGTGGACAAAACCAACAGCTCCAGCCCAGAAAGGACCTTAGGAAATAAATGCAGAGAAAGCCAAGACAGAGAAATGGAGCTGGGGCAGCTCCAGATTCCTGCTCGCCCTGAAACATCGTGGCTGCTTTTGGACATTGCCAAAAAGTAAACAAAACCCCAATGATCCCTTGTTCCCCCCATC
>NW_009925382.1:752-1148 GCF_000696875.1 Nestor notabilis | reverse complement strand
ACAACAAAAACCCCAACTCGAGCCTCGGAGGCAGAGGGCTAAATGCAACATCTCTTTAAGGGCTGTGCCACCCCACTTCAGAGCTTGAAGGGGCTCTTTGGGTCCCATTCCCCGCAGGGAACCCCCGTCAGGGCCCAAATGTCTCTCACTGTCTGCATCCTCTGCCCGACCCTGGCACCAGGGATGCTGCTGCAGGCAGCTGCTGGAAGATGGCTCAGCCCCAGGGCACCCCACTCCTGCCTGCACAGCGCAAAGCCCTGCACCACCTTCCTCCTCCTCTGCTGTAGCCTACACGTAAAACAGGCAGCCACAAACACCCCAGCCAGCTGTGTGAAAGAACGTATATATTCAGCACGCACTCAATACAGCATAGCAACACAAGCTATCGTTTCCTTA
>NW_009925382.1:0-435 GCF_000696875.1 Nestor notabilis | reverse complement strand
CCCAAGGCTTTTGTTTGGCCCCCCCCCCCCCCCCCAAAGGAAACAGAAAGGAGGGCAGGCGCTGGCCGGAGCAGCTGCAGCCCTCAGGATGTGCCAGGGAAGAGAGGGGATCCCGTCAGTGCTGCTGGCAGGGTCCGCGCTCGGATCGGCATCTCCATGTCTCTGCTTTCTGCTGGAGGTGGGGGACAAGGCTGAGCAGGGGGAGAGGAGCAGCACGGCGGCAGGGCCAGGGGCTGGCAGGGCCCTCACGCTGTGTGCAGAGGGGAGGTAGATCGGCTTTAGGGACCTCTTGCCCAGGAGGATGACTTCTCAGACACCAGCTCCCGGGGGAACGAGCCCAGCGCAAGGCCCTGAACATCCCCACTTGCCTTCTCCCAAGGGGAAGGTGTCTCAGAGCCTGTCCATGCCATCAGAAAACTCTTTTAGCCCTGAAAC
>NW_009925381.1:20905-24843 GCF_000696875.1 Nestor notabilis | reverse complement strand
ATGTGGTGGGGGTATGGCCCTGTGGTACAGCCGTGCGGCTCCTTTTGGGGCATGGGGCTGCCCCGGTTGTTTACCTAGCTGAAAGCTGCCTTATGTAGAGCCGGGACGGCTCCTGTCTCCTCAGTGGTTATTGTAGCCTGTCCTCCTCGTGTCGCTGCTGGTTAATAAGTAATACGTTATTTGTACATTGCCCGCGCTGGTGGTGCAGATCGCCCACTGGGGTACAGCCTTCAGGAGCTGTGTGGAGTTTTCACGGGAAAATCCCACCGTGGTGCAGAGAGAGCAGATCTGGGGATGTAAGGCTGCAGGTCATCAGGAGGCCTCTGCCAGCATACTTTGTTTCAAGCCTGCCCCTGTGCCTGCCCGAGTGTGTTGCAGATGGTCTTCCAAGAACACCTTTGAGTGATGTAAATCAAAATCATTTGCCAGGTGACCTACTCATTGCGTGCTGGCATAGACTTTCACCCCAGGTTTCTCCCTGCTGATACCTTCCTCACATTCCCATAGGAAGCTTTTGTGGCTGCTGTCAGCTCTAATGTTTTGGGGCTTGCTGAGCTTTAGCTTTCACATGGACCTGCTTGGCCTCTCTGCCTCAATGGTTTCCGCTGCAAACGTGTGGATGTGTGTTGGTATGGACCAAGGTGTTCAGTAACTGCAGGAGTGGCAGTTCCTTCTGGCCTGTGTTTCAGTCCCACCCTTAGAGCTGCAGAGCAGAACTATACCACTGTTCCAGATTTTTAACTATTCTTTTTCTTATCTTACATTGCCATCATCTTGTGATTACAGCCAATGGCTACTCTAAACCTTTGGTTCCTCTTCCTTTCATGTCTCATTCAGTTTGGGGTACTTTGCAGTGTTTTGTCATTCCATCTCTGTTTGCTGTTGTACCAAGCCTAGGTTTAAAAATCTCTTCTGAATAAGAGCTAGGACTGACTTGGGAATCAAAGTACTCCAGCATCTTGGAAAAGCTCAGGGAAGGCCTGTATTGTTCTTGGGTATAGCCTTGCAGGCTTGTCCAGGCAACAGGAACCTTATGTGGCATCCTTGAAGCAGAGGAGCCTTTGTGTGAGGATTGTGAGGATCTGTCAGCCATGACCTCTGTTGTTTTTAGTTTTTCTTCTCAAGCAGGGTATGAAATCTTGTGACATAATGATCTACTTGTCCTCTAAGACTGGCTTGTTATTGGTGTGATGTATGATTAATAATAATAAACAAAGTTAGACCCTCTCCTCAATTACATGTTGTCACGTTTGTATATTCACCATCTTGGGGCCCAGCTGTGCACACCACTGACTCTCAGTGGGACCCTGGAGTAGGTCCTGCCATCCACTGATAGTATCAGAGCTCCCATCAACGTGCTATAGCACACAAGTCAGGTCTGCTAGCGTTGGTGTGGCTCAGAATTTTACGTGGGAGCTCCCCAGTGCATGGTGTCACAGACTGAAAATTTGGAAGACTGCAGTATTTGATAGCCTCAGTTGTGACTTCAGGCGTACCTCTGTATGTGAAGGCTGGTGCAAGGAGGACTTCATTCACCAGGCCTCTTAGCTGGTGCTGATCGGCACCTTGTGGAGTTTTGAACATTAGGAGCACTTGATCTTTACAGAGAGGGGCGTGGGGGGGAAAGGCCCCTTAGGAGCTTTTTCCTTAGAGGAATAGGATGTAAACCAAGTTGTCACTGGTGGTGTGATTCTGCAAATAGTCCATTCATTTGAAAATACTAAATTTTGGTGTGTTCACTTATGTGAGAAAATTGTGGTTTGTTTATATAGCTCATTAAGGTCAGCAATAAGGATGCAGAGTAAAGCCTTGCCTGGGGAGAATGTTTTCCCTAAGAACAAAAGCCTTGTTGCCTGTTCCAAGTAGTGTTCATATGGTCTTGCCCTCTGAAAATCAGGATGGTCTCTAGTAGGGAACAGTTTTGCTCTGTGGTGGGTTCTTTGTTCAGATTAAGGCAGATGTCAGAGCTGACCACTGTAGTTCATGGTGTGGCATTTGTGCAGGTGTGGGATACAGACTGGAACTACCTGGTGAGGTATTTAGCTGATGTAAGACGTCGGCAACTGACAAGACTGTCTGGCATATGGCATGATCTGGACTTCATGCATTACCAGTAAGACCTCTTGTCTACTGTCTCATGAGAGAAAAGGCAGCAAGGTGGGTGGAAGTGGCTCTCGGCTGGATCTGGCCTCCGCATTGCCCTTCAGGTGATTGTGGAATCAGTAAAGGGACAGCACTTCTAACACAGGCAGCATTGTCAGCCCTAACACACACAAGGGCTGGGAAGCATCCCGAGCTGTGGAACGGCTGTGTCATGGCAGCTCCTGGGTGGTGTGACAGGCATATGATCTTTCTGTGGCGTCCTTTACTCAAGAATAAGCATCTTCCTTATTTTTATTGAATTGCAACATAGTGGACAAGGTTGGAGTTGTTAAAAAACAAACCTTGGTCTGTGTTTTTTATGGGAGCTAATGACTTGATGATGGTCGTATTAGTGATATGACAACGTAATCTATTGCACAATGGTTTTAGTCGTTAAAGTTATAAATGCCTTTTATGTGGACCTAATAGGTTGTTCTTACAGCTTATTCTGTGCACAGAACTCATACTGATACTGTGAGAGTCAATTATATAGGATTATGACTTAATTACTGAACCCAATTTTCAGCTGAGGAGTTTAAATGAAGCATCGTCATATCTGAAATGAGGGCTTGCCATGTATGTATTTTGCATGTCAGTTAATTTCTGCTATATATCGGTCACTGTTAATCATCCTCATTGATTCTTCTCTTGTATGGTACTCTAAATTCTCATTTGTGAAATTATTCTGGGTAATCTTTAGCACATAAGAGGAAAAAAAAAAGTTTTAAGTACCATTTTACAAATACCTTCACTGATCTGGAGACCTGAGCAGGGTTGGGCTTACATGGCTTAGACCACAAGGAGAAGATGTGGCTGTGAACTGTTTGCTTTTGTCAGAGGAGCTTAGAAATATACTTTTCACCTGTCAGAACAAGTTATTTTTCTGTGATGACTGAGAGTTGATGCTGAAATGAAAAGGCTTTCGTTTTTGTTTAAAGCTCTAGCGCAGGTTACTTTCCTGAACACAACATGAACACCTTCTGCCGTACTCAATAGATGCTTTATTTCAACATGGCATGGATGTGCGTAGCGCTTCTTTAGCTGCATAGGCCGACTGCACATTGCAGCACGTTCAGATGGTTTCCAATACTTTGATTTTAGTCTTCAGCCAGCAACACACAACAAGATATCTTCTTCTGCATGTTAGAGATCAGAATTCAGGCCCACAGTGGAAATGTTGTCTGTGCAAACAGCCACGCTATTATTAGTACTTCCCCAATTATGTGAGCTACATGCAAGTCTTTGTTGAGGATTTTCATGGTATGTAAATTTTTTTGGTTGGAGTTTTTAAATATGAGAGAGAGAAATTGCTACTGTTTAAAAAAAATCTTCAGTTGTTTATTGCTTAGGGCATAATCCATATAATTTTAATTTATGCATTTCCTTCTTCCTACTAGAATTACAGTGTGTCATCAAGTGAGTCTTTCAGCAATGTTAGAGAGTGGTTGGGGACTGGGAATTTGATGTTTGTAGGTATGAAACCTGTCTCATGCCATTAATTTGGGGTTTTTGCTTGATTGATTGAAAGAAGATTCCTGATATGAGCAAAGGAGAGAGAAGCTATTAAAACAGTCACTGGCTACACATCTGGTTGTTAGCCTGATGTCACTGCTTTTAGTTAGACTCCAAAATTTGAATGTAAATAGTACCTTGAACATCAGGAAAGGTCGCTGGGACTGTAGGAGGAGCTAGTTGAATTTTCTGTAGCAGAGAGGGCCTTCTGCTGTGTAGAAAGGGAGGAGTGAAAGAGAACCCTGCCTTAAGTGGAACCATCAGTAGGAAATTAACTTTCAGCA
>NW_009925381.1:11956-20817 GCF_000696875.1 Nestor notabilis | reverse complement strand
GAAAGAGTGATAAGGCATGTGCAGGAAGAAAAGAACAAAACAGATGCACTTCTCTGGAAGGCTGCACCAACGCTTTTCTTGAAGTGCTTTCCAGCTGTTCCCAAATGTATCTGCGCATAAACAGGCCTCCTGGGGCTATTAATCCAAAATTCCAGGAGAAAATCCAAGATTAAGTGGGGAAGGTATTTCTGTAATCCAGCAAAGAATGGACATGTACATGTGGTCCGACCAGAGCTGGATTGATAAACTTATGGCCTCATTTAGTTATGTTCTATGCCATTCATGGGAACTCAGTGGAAAAGACAGGGCAACAGTAATGTCCATATCTTTCCGTAAATGTTGTCAATATCTGGCGTGTCACTGAATGTAGTTAAGATTATTTTCCTACCATTGCCAGGAAATTGGAAGAATCCCTTGGTATTAGAAGCCACTCAGTCTAACCATCACTCTTTTCCCTCTGTGATTTGTCTGAGACACCTAGGGCCAATGTATAAAAGCCTCCTTTTCCACTTGTAGAAATGTAATGGGAGAAAAGGAAACTGTGTTTTAAACTGTGTCTGAGAGTAGAGGAAGTTGCACCTACAAATACAAACAGGGGAAGGAATAATGTTGGCATCTGCTTTGATACCAGCCCTGTGGAGTCTGTAACTGATCTTGGCTTTACGTGGTGCTTCAAACCCAGTTGGTGTGCGTGGAGAAGGGGGCTAAGGCCTGTGTTTGGTGCGAGTCCTAATTTGGAGAGGATAAGTGACCAGAGGAAGCATTACCCTTCGGATCTCCTAGCCAGCTAGAAATCCCTTCCTCTCCAGTGCTACACATCTGCTTGTTCTTAGTTTCCTTTTCCTATTCTTCTTGTACCTCCTATTTGTTTGGTACGCTCTGAACTTTTCTCATTGTTTTGTGCAGTCTTAGCCAAACCAAATGAATAAAAGAAATATGTAGTATTTGGTAAGTTCCTAATGCATGCAAAATTCTTGTTGTGTACTGCATCTGGAGTTCTGCTTTAAGCTTTAGAATGTGCGGGGTTTAAAATGTTGGGTTGGGTGTTTGTTTATTGGAAAGACTTCATGGTTTTTTGGTTCATTGATTTGGCTTTGTGGTATTCAGGAGAGTGCTATGTACGGTAATACTGCTTACTGTGCACCATATGGGCCAGGGACTGAGGAATAATTTGTGTGAGCATCACCTCTTCCCCTGTTGAAGGTAAGAAATTTCTGCTTCTGAGACTGCAAAAACATCAAGTGAAGACTTGAACATCAGGTCTGGAGCTTTATTGAAAATTAGTCTGTCTGTTGTGGCCTGGTAAGCAGATGCAGTCTCTTAGCATATCCACGTTGAAGGCTGTGGGTGTTTGAGAAAGGGCAAGGGTGACATCTGGCCCAGGCTCTGTGAGTGGTTCTCCTCTGAGCCAGAAGGTGCTGCAGCCCTCTCCTGTCACAGCCCAGGTGAGATGAGGGACTTGGGTGCCTGGGAGCTTGGGTGCCTGGGAGCTTTTGCTAGTTAGGATTTCACAGTTTGTATCTAAAATACAGCTGGCTCTGTGATTAGGTGTATTCTCAGATTAATTCCTTACTTCCTTTTGGTAATATTTTGATAGAGTTTTTTTGCCTGCCAGCTTGTAAGGAGCTGGGTTTAACCTAGCTTGAATGGCACTGCTCCCTAAAGAGGGGTTATATGTGCAGATCAGCTTTGTAGAAGCCCAGCCTGTCCCTGGTCATTGAGAGATTGTAGCTTGTCATGTTCCAGTGGGTTTAAATGCATATTTTGAAGCCTCTGCTTTTACTAGTTCAGTGGGACTTTTGAGTGTTGTTTTTTTTTTCTTCAGGATGTGTCAGTAGATGCGTGGTAGGATGGGGAACTCTGCATACCTCCAGGAAGACTTCTAGCCAAGGTTATGATGTTACGCACCTTGCTTTTTTTGCTGACGGTTCATCTCTGCAGTGGGAGATGGTTCTGGAGGGGGTTTTCTCGCAGGGATTTTTTTTGGAATGCCAGTGACTTTTGTTTCTGTATTCCCTATCATGGTGGAGCTTAGACTGAGCTTTCTCTCATTATTTCCTCTTGTGCACTTGGATTCTGTTAAGTTAGAGCATTTTTAATAAGCTTCCGTGTTTATTTTCTTATATATACACATAGACTTGCCAGCAGTGACCTGTTATTTCTAGTATCTGGGTTTGGGTCCTCATTTTCCAATTACAATTTCTACCAACTTTGTCCCTGAATAAGGAGAGTGGCATACAAAGGGCAGGTGGGTGCCCAGCCAGAGTGTTGGCTTTGGAGTGCTGTACTGCCTCACGAGACAGGAGGGTGCTGCAAAAGATGGGCAGCAGGTTGTGGCCAGAGAGAGGTGCAGCTTCATTTTGGGGCAGGCCAGCCTGCATATGCAGCAACTCATGGGACCATCTGTGATATTGCAGACTGTGAAAGCTTCCTGCTGCCTCCCTCTAGTGCTCGTTTTGCCTGCGATGTCAATAGTCCCTGCAGGTAAATGGAGGTTGCTTCTTTTTGCTGCCTGTCCTCCCCAGGGCTTCCCCATGCTTGAAGCGGATTAGCCAGGCGGTCCCCTCTGACTTGTGTTTTGAAGTAGAGAGTGCAGGGAGGATGCTAGAGTTAGACCAGGTTCAGCTTTGGCTGAGGACAAGAAGGGTGTCCACCATTACCCTTTGGGATGCCGGCGAAAGAAGCCTGCGTTAGTAGTTTCATTGTAGCAGAAAGTAGCAGTGTAGAACCATCAAAAGAGATGACTCAGCCTTCCCAGTGGTTTTATTGCAATATCAGGCATGACGTGGTTTCAGTGTGCTTCTTAAACATTAAAATGTGACTTGTTCTGAAAACTAGTGTGAAGGGAAAAAATGGGTGCCTGGGGCTGGCATCCAATTTGCATATGCAAATTTGTATTATGTTAATTAAGGGAGTTTAGGATTTTCCTCATTTTGTGATCATGCTCAGTTATTTTTTCCAATCCTGTGGGAACTTTATATACCTATAAATGCTTCAAGCTGAGGGGGAAATAAAATGAATGGTGACAATTTGGTAGGGTTCTTTTAGGTCATCAAATTTGGTTTCCTTAATTATTTTTTTCCAGCAAAAGCAGATACGGGAATTCTAATGTAACCTTGGTGCTGCACACATCATAATCACCCATTTATAACCAAATTTGGATTTTGGGGAATTGACAGCTCATGGCTTTCCTGCTACATGACTTATGCTTTCTAATTCTAGTGTTCTTTCAGTCTTCTGCTAGGATCAGCCACTTCTAAAACTAGGCTTGGGTTTCAATATTTATTAAAATGTACTTGTTCTGGTCAATTCCAATGCAATTTAATTTTTTTGCAAAGTAGCCTGTGCCTGGTTAACTGAGGTGTTTGGTGGTTTCACCTTCTATGGATTTATACCTTTTTTTGTACAGGGGAAATACAAGAAGTGTAGCCACAGTTTTGTTCCCACAGTCTTTGTAAATGTGTATCTTCAAGAAAACTGGGGAAAAAAATAAAAAAACAAAAGCAAGCTCTTTCTTTGGGGAAGTTCATTATCTTTAATTCAGTTTTCATAATTCTTTGAGGGGAATTCACCTCTAAGATCTAGTTCCGTGCAGCTGGGCATCAGGGAGGAATAAGCAGTCCAGCTTTGAGGTCAGGATCTGGCCTTTTTAGCTGGCATACTGTGGATGCCACAGACACAAGCCTGATATTTTAAACTCGGAATTTCCAATAAATGTTGTATCTGACAGCTGAAGAAAGGAGGCTGACATACTCTCACATGATATAAAGGGGCAGCATTAACATCTGCAGAATGAGAATACTTTATTTTTTCAGTGTTTCTTTGCAGTTCAAAATCCTATTTCTGGAAATATTTCTGAAGTGGAAATAAAAATGGGAAGATTTTTGTGAAAGTTTGTTTAGTTTGGGGTTTTTTTAAGTGACTAATAGACTAGCCAGTTGTTCTCCTAATGAATCTTGTACTAGTTTTAATACTCTTCTTACAACCAGCTGAAAAAATGCATTGTGATACTATTAAATTGAATATGTTCACTTGAATGATCAATGATAAATTAACTGTATTGCAATACCCATGTTAAAATAACTTAAATAATAACTAAGTACATGAAAACATTGGTAGATGTTGGTATTGTGAACATGTTAACTGAAATTCAATTTTAAGACATAATTATGGGAAAGGACAGGGCTGTAAAATTTGGAATTAGATCTCTTGGCCCTTTGTCCTTTAATCTCCATAACAATGCGGGTAATTGTATGTATATAACAAATCTCAACAATACGCTCCTTTGTCCCTGTTAAAGGAAAGAAATCTTTCCTTTGTCTGTGACTTATCAAGGACTTGCATTGGGAGATTTTCAAATTTCTGGGCAATAGTTACAAATAAAAAAACTAGCCAGCTAACAGAAGCAAATAAAAAAAAAATAAATTATGTATTGAATCCATTTGGAAACAGGTATCTTTTCCAGCTTAACGGTTACAGAGTCAATATTGTTATAAAGCGTTTAGCAGTTTCTTCATAAGACAAAACTTTAATGGGCAATGTCCTCCAGCACCAAGTCAGTGTGGTTTTTTTTCTTCTTGTCTCTTTCTCCAGCTGTAATGATTTTTCATTATTGCTGAGAGGTAGTTGATCTAAAATATAAACATCTTAAGACAAAGTAATTTTTTTATGTGGATTCGAGACTGTGTAATTGCTTCTGTGCTTTTGTTGTGAATGCATGCCCGATTCCTCTGTAACGTTCTAATTTCTGATCACTGCTATACACTTGTAGTAAAAGATCCACATTAAAGAAGCTAATAATTAGCACTCTATGTTCATGAAATTGAAAGCTTAAAATGTTTGAAAAAAGCAGCTATATCCTCAACTAACTTTATAATCATATAACCTGCTTTAAAAAAAAAAAATAATCAAAACTAAATAATCCCCTAACCAGGCATTATATGCTTTTGATGATTAAAGCATATAATTAGTTTATTGTATTCTGTATTAAGCTAACTTTCTTTTTCTTTCTTGTCTGTAATGTTTTGCAAAGTACTGACAGTGCTGGTAAGAGTATATGTGCTGAGCTCTAGCCAGCAGCAAATATTTGCAGGTGGATGCAATATCTGGAACAGCCTTAAGCAGTACTCACTTCCCAGTACTACAAGACAGGACTACGGTATGCGGTTTAACTGGTATTTATTTAGCTATTGTCTTCTGACTCAGTCTTCATACTTCTAAATGTATCTGTTCAACTATTTCCTGGTTCAGTGAGCAGAAGGCCAGAGATGCTAAGCAGTGTGTACTTTTCCCTCTTCTCCACCCCAGCGATCTCCTGGTAATTGAGCCTAGTTCTCTTTATGGTGAAATTGGTGAGGATGTCTTCCGAGAGGTGCAAATAAAATGGTTCTCATCTAAATTCTGAAAGTTTGAGTAGCCTACAAAAATACCCAAACTAAACCTAAGCCCAAAATTATTTCTTCTTTTTATTCTCTTGCACTGCTTTGGTTTTTGACTTGCAGGAAGAGACTGCTGTTTCTCCAGCAGCAGTTCTGTGTGATTCACAGAACAGACCCTGTTCCATCCTAGCAAACCGATTGCCTGCTTGCTATGCTGTTCCCAGCTGAAAGGTCATTTCTGATAACCTCTGTGCCTCATAGGTTATGCTTATGTGCAAAATTCTTTGCAGTGCATTTATGGTTTGGCTTGTAAGCAGTGTGTACAGTGATTCTGCCTATGCCTGAATTTTAAGGCTATTCATGACAACTGACACAGTTGTGGCTTTTCATTTATTTACCAGCTCATCTTCAAGGTAAGAAGAATAGTAAGTTGTAATGCCCAACTCTGCCAAAGTTGCTGCAGGTGATGTGAGTGTCCTGCACTCCTGTTTGTGCAAATTGGCTACCTTCTCTTCTGAATGATGTTTTTTTTTTCCTTTGGGTAGAAAAACAAAAAGGGAAGTGAAAAAGAAATGTATGCCTCATGTGCAGCCGTTTATTCAGAGTCATTGCTACATGAAGTATTTGTCACTATTGTCTTCAGATTGCACCAAAATTAATTCCAGCGATGGTAATCTGAGATTTACAGTGAAAACTGGTCAGTTGAATATTTTTGTCTCCTCCTGTAGAAATGTGTGGAAAAGTTAGGAGATAAGTTACTGCCAAACTTCAGTTTCCCTTTTGAGCCAAAGGCTTTTTACTTCTGCTGTCCTGAAGTTAGACATTTGCTGCTCCGTCTTCCAGGGAGTCTGTAGGACTTCTGAAACCCTGCTGGAGTTTGGAAGATTAAGTTAATGAGTGAGGAGTTTTAGGACTTGCAGTCGGTTGTGCTATTGAGATTTGTCTGAAGACACAGGAGCTGCTCACCTGCCACCCCTCTTATCTTCTCTTTACACTTTCCCTCCCTCTTCTTGCACTGGTTGTGTTTGTGACCTGGAGGTTGTAAATGCCATGGGATGCTGTGCATTTGTACATGGCTAAAGAATCTTGACTGGTTATGACCCCTGGCAATGACTTCAAAAAAGCAATCTTTCTCAGTCGTCAGGTGTATTTAGACAGTCAACATAGTGCCCCATCACACCTGTCTTCACCAGAATTCACTTCTGCTCACAAACTGTGTCAATAATGAGAGCTGAAGGGAAAAAAATAACTTCCCTTGCACAACATCCTGTATTTTGTGAATACAGTATTCCCTTTTGGTCATGAATGGGTTATAAATCGGACAAAAGCTGGGTTGTGGGGTCTCATCCCTTTCTTCTCTAAGTGAATTGGTTAATTCTTAGTGGATTTGTAGATGGGAAAAGGCATTCCTTACATCAGGCACAGATGGGGAAGGGTTTCTTGTGCTGTGAGATAGACATTCACCTCAAGACACAGGGCAGCCTGTGGTAAACCACTTAAGTGCTTGGGAAAAGGGGGTGGGAGTGTGACTGAGGCAGTACAAAACCTTTACAGGCATTTAGCAGGACAGCAAATTTCATTCTGGATTCTCGGTGTGTCATGGAGCAAGTCCAAGTTGTGAAACAGCTACGTGGAGCAAGTGGGGGCAGCAAGTGGGATCAGGATGGTAGGGAGCAAACTGACCCGGTGAAAGGGTTGTATATGGCTGTGCAGATTGTGTTGAGAAATTGGGGCTAAAGATAACACCCCCTATGTTGAAGTGGTGCAGAAAGCACTATGCTACTAACATGTCTGCTTTGTAAATGGCTACCATCAGGCTGTTCAAGCTCCAAACTGTGTGTATTGTACATAACTGAAACAAACCTGGTTGTTTCCTTTCATTACACAGCAAATCTTTCATTTTGCTGAGAAAGAAAACCCACAGTTTGTTTCTGGATGTCCCATATGCTTGAAGCTAGTCTGTGGGCAGTCTGTGGGCAGTCTGTGGTTTGTTGTGGTGTTTGGAGGACTCTAGTTTGAGATGTTCCTATTCCTGCTTTAATGCAATGAAGGGAGCTAAAAGAGAACAGTGTGTGGGTTGCAGCTGAGGAGGACACGGAAAAGCAAGTGTATGAGTGGCTAATTGAGTTTTGGGTGTAAGCACTCTTTCATCATGACCATCTCTATGAAACCAAAAGCAAAGACAAGTTCCTTCAGAAAAGGAAGTAGGTTGTTGGGGGAGGATGATGAGTAAACACAGAGTGCATAGGAAGAGCAAGACTGCTGCAGCCTGCTTGAGCTAACAGTGTATATCAACTGTTGAAGTCTGTGCTCTGTCATTGCACAGAGCTGATCCATGTTCATCTCTGAAATAAAACTGACCAGCCCGTGTCTTTCTTTTTAATTAGATCCTGTTGGGATGAGATGTCCCTTCCCGAAATGAGAGAAAGATAAAATTCACTCCACCCGCTCTCAGACCTTTGCACACTTGACAGCTGTGATAACATGACACTATCCCTTGTCATTTGGATACTGCTTAAAAGTGGTAGAAGGCATTTCTAGACAGCTAGAGTTGAACTTGCAGGCGCTTGCTACATGAGGTTACCAGCTGTATGCTGCTTTGAATGAGGCAGTGATAACTGGTGTCCGCTGACGGTCAAAACCATGACCATCTGAAAGCTTAAGGAGGATTGAGCCTGTCTGATTCATCTGCTGTAGCGAAGTCACCGGTCTCTACGGTTACAGCTCTTGAGGGGCCGATGTGATAGGTATTACTGTCTGCTTGTATATATATATCAGGTTATTGCTTGAAGCTCCCTAGCTAGGAGTGGGGTTATCTTCTTGCTGAGAAAATACATAGGAAGACAATCTCTGTTCTGAAATGCCCAAATGCATGTTATTTTAAGCATGCACATGTACAAACACAGTCTATATTTAGGGAACATTTCTACGGCTGCAAAATCCATCTCTGAAAAGCTAGAAAGTGTTGAAATTAAAGCAGCCCATTTGACATTAATCTGCCTGCTCCCAAAGGATGGAGGCAGGGTCCAGAGTGTGTGCTCTTCTCCTCCTCACCGTGCTTAGCTGCTGTTGCTCAGTGCCAGCTCCCTCATCAGAAGGAGTTGTTGGAGAAGCTTCAGCTCACCAGGGTGCATTTTACAATGAAGATGGAAGATGTCCCTGTGCAGGTCCCCCTATACAGCCTTGCCAAGAAGCATGTTTCCCCAATTCGATTTTGATTCAGCTTTTTAAGATGGGATGAGAGCCTGCCCAACTGGGATGTTGGGGGCATTGCAGCTGAGAGGGTCGCCTTGTACCAGAGGTCACCCACTGGGGTGCCCTGCTGACTGGGATCCTGTTCCATAGGATCAACTTCCTGGCTTGGCCTTGGACCCACCTAATTTCTACAGACATGGCTGGGGATCATAACCATGGCCTGAGCCTGGGGACCATTCACTGCAGGGCCTGCCATACTTGGGTACCATGGTAATGCACCTATGGCTG
>NW_009925381.1:10135-11914 GCF_000696875.1 Nestor notabilis | reverse complement strand
CCCCATGTACCTTCCTTGCATGTGTCTTCTGGTTATTTCACCTAATTTTAAACCATCCTTCCTCTTCCCCACTCTTCCTCCGTTTCCATGTGTAGGATGGTTAGGATTGCTTACAGAGCATCTTTCAGTGCTTGATTTAGCTTAGTTGTTCTGCAAGTAGCTTTATGCTGCATTTGTTCCTTTCTGCTGCAGTTCCACAAAGGCTCCATCAGGCACAAATCAATTAGGACTTTTTATTTTGATATTCCAGGTGTTTCTGATGTACATTTTCCCCAGCAACAGCAAAGGCTGACTTAGTAAAGGGAAGACTGAAGGGGTCATGGGAAGTCCATTTAGTGGCAGACCATAAGAAGGAAGAAGGTCACCTGGCTGTTTAGTAATGGTACAGCAATGTGTTTTCCTTCAGTCTCATTTTCTCAATGCATTGAATCATTTTGGCTGCAACGTGTCATAATTAAGCAAATTATGTGCCAGGATCTGGCTAAATATGTCTTAAAATTTCTCTCCAAATTGAAGCACTTGGGGTAAGACTGAGCAAATGAAAAGGAGTCTTCTGCTAGGAAACCCTGGGCAGTGTCACATTACACCCTGTGCTATTACCATTCAGATTTGTCATTTAACTGGTTGACCTTGATTTTCAGAGCATTGGTGTCTTCATACAAAACTGCTCTTCTTACTTTTCCCTCTTGTCTTGCTGCAGGCATTTGTCCCCAGCTGAGCTCTATGATTTTGAATGCACAGTGTGCGTGGGCATCCTCAGCGACAGCAATCACTACAGTGATGCTTTGGTGAAATCTCTGAGCACACCTGAGAGGGGCTGCCTCAGCCTGCTGTTGTAAACATCCCTCTCTAAATTCTTCCTTCTCTGGGCCAAATAATCCTGTTATAACTTAGAGTAGGTGAAAGCTCCACCCATTCTGTAAAATCTTTGAGTCTTCTTAATGCAAGTGTGGATGGTCTTTCTCATAGTGATCTCCTCGTTTCTAAATCAAACGCATCCAGTTTCCTGAAGTTTTCTATCTTTGTAATTGCAATTTGTCAGTCATTTTGATTGCAGATCCTTCCCAAATGGCCCTATCTTATATTACTGTTCCCTTTTATATGTTACTTTAGAAATATGGCTGTTCTCATATTTTAGCATTTTTATCAATTTGAAACTTCAGAGTATGATTTCTCTTTTAAAAAGTCTACTTCCAAAATTCAGTACTGTTCTTTACACCTTTCTCTCTCCCCCTTTCCTCTTCTGCCCACACCTCAAGTCAAATTTTAGGTATGTGGGTGGAATGGGTTTTAGTAATGTGGGGGAAACAGATGGTAACATGCAGCAATGCTGAGAAGGAAAAAATGCCTGCATAGTATCGTGACAAAAGCCTGCGTAATATCGTGACAAAATGTTTGTCGCAGAAGTTGGATTGTAATTGCATGTGATATATGGTGCAGCTTCCACCCAAATTTTCTGTCATGCTTGTCTTCATTTTTGCATACACATGTCACAGAATGGTTTGGTTTAATTTGTATTTATTTAGTTTGCCAAGGAGGAGGAGGGTGTTTTAATTGAAAGTAAAAATTCCTGTGAACCATATGCCTTACTTTGCAGTCAGCTCTAATTAAATTTCTTTTCCCTCCCTTATTTAGAGTTTTTTCCCCTTTGTGTGCATAAGTGAGAACTTAATGTGGGAGATTCCTTTCATTGTTATCATGTCATGGTCCTCTTTTGTAATCTTACAGTTCCCTCTGTGTTAATCGGACATGGTACCAAAGATTGCGATTACAAACAAG
>NW_009925381.1:0-10104 GCF_000696875.1 Nestor notabilis | reverse complement strand
GAAAGACATTATGGTAGGTTAAGTATTAAGTCTGCAAGTCCTTTGGTCAGTATTTCAGAGTGATAATGAGGATTAGTGCATTGAACCCCCCCCGGAAAACTTCTGTTCATAGATGTGGAGAGCAAGGTATGAGGGTCTGAAGTAGCACAGTGAACTGACGATGCACAGCTTGGACTTTCTGAATTTCAGTGCTGCTATCTAATTGTAAGATGACCCTGCTCTTGTATTCTCTTTCTGCCAGAAAGTAATGTTTAATGCTAGTCAGCTTTTGTGTAACTGTAAGATAATAGGATACTTTTAGTAACATCAGTAAGCATATACATGTGTGTGTATATCTAAATGGCTGTGTATACACACACACTCGTATATATTTGTGAATATGGAACAGGAGAGAAGAAATGAGCCTTTAGTGAGAAATAATTTATTTTGGGATTTTGTTCTGTTTGTTTAGTATCAAGTATTGTTTGAAAGGGGCTAAAGGAAAGGAACTGTGTGTTGAGATAAGCAGTAGGGGAATAATAATAAAAAAACCAAGATATGTACTTGGCTTAAGTGATGTTCAGACTTAGGGTGATATTTTCCAGGCACTGGTATTTTCCTTTTTTATTAAGATGATAAACAATAGATTTTTGTTGAGTCTACAAAATAACAAAAACAAACCACAATATTAATACATTTAATACTGTTCCTGAAATACACGTTTGAATGCGCTGTTTTACTCGTCCTTTGTGTTTAAAGAGGAGCCTTATTGTAGCAGGTTTTAACTTCTACAACTGATTAAGGAACCATTAGCTTGACAAATAACCATGTGATTAATTGCAGGGAAAAAAATTGGTGAATTGAATAGAGAAGTACTTGAATGCTTTCACCTTAGGCACTTACAGTGAATTCTATCAATAGAACATGCCAGTGTTATTTCAGTAGCTCTTCTGTTTCTGTTAAATTGACTTGGGCAGAATGTCTCTTCACAGGCATTTTGTGTACCCACAGCTCTGCAATTGGTGGAAAAATCAAGAGTTTCTTTCAGCCCCAGCATCCCTAGTGTTGATGTAGGTGCCTGGGAAACAGGGCTGGGGAACTGCTGGGGATGATGTAGTGGTGTCTATTTGCAAGTGTGGGTTTGACATGGATGTCCATTAGCTCAGGAGTCCCTTGCTAGGCTGGCATGTTTCCAGTCCAGATCCTTCACTGGTGTCAAGTTCATGCATTGCAAATATGCCCATATGTGGGGATGGAAATATGGGATGAATTGCCTGGGGATCAGTAGCAGAGAAAGTTTTCATTGCCAAAGTGAAGCCTTGGTAACTCGCTTTCCATCCAGGCCATCTGAGGATGGGGAATTTGGGTTTCTCTAATACCCAGGCTCTCTTTGCTTGGGTCCCTGGACCTATGGCTCATTATGTGTTGGCTCAACAAGGTGTCATGTGCATTCAGGCTCCAGGAAACTGTTCTCTGAGGCTTTTGGTCACATATCTCTGTCTGCTTTATCTGGATGGTAGCGCTGTGAACTTCCCACTGCAAGCAAATGGTTCCTGGAGAAAAGAGGGATTAAAAAAACCTCTTGATGGGTTTTATGTTTGCAATCGAGAATGTATTTTCCTATGAAAATACAATCTATGGAAATTTAAGTTACAGTCTGCTATGACATGGTAGAAAATGGCTTATCTTGTACTGATAGAGCTCCAAGAGGTTGGTTGCAAAGTCTGAATGTCTCCAGATACATAAATAATGTTACATTGTCTTATCATGGTCTAGGCTCATGTTATCTTCAAACAGGAAAAATACATAATATTGCTTATTTAAAATCTTTCTTTTCAAAAGGCATGTGCCAAGAGGCTGTGTGCTGGGGAATAAGTTCAGTTGTAACCAGAGGGGTTGGGTTTTTTTGCTAATAGCAGAGTTGTTTGTGAATGAGCAATGGAGATGGTGACCTACAGGGTTTACAAAATGTGGGAATCTGCCTGTCTAGCCAGCACTATAAATAAACGAGAGAGGCTTTTGTAAGATTTTTTTTTGTCAGCGTGATATACGTTATTTTGTTTCAGCAAGTCTTCTTTGCTTTACAAACTCTGTTCTGTATGTGGTGCTATTTATAAACTGGGGTGGAGGGAAGAGTCTTTGGGAGTGGGTGATTCACAGACACAAAATAGGGCCATAAACAATGTTAACACTGTGGCATGATCTGATAAAATCAGAAACTTGGACAAAGAGTGGAACGCTGTTCCTCACTGGCGCTGTTGTATGGCAGCTTTTCTCCCTTTCCGCTGACCTTCTCTGACTTGCCAAAAACGCCATCTAGTTTCGTTTTCACAGAGGCCTTACATGGCGTTGCCCAAGGTTAACCTAAGAGTAGTGCTATGGCTTAGTCTTCTGCATGGAGGCTCTCATGCCTGACCTACCAGAAGAGAATGTCACGGCTGACTCTGTGGGATGTGGCAGGGGAGTATCCAAGGGCTACCTGGTAGCTTGGTGGCTGTCTCCGCTGCACCCTTGCCAGGGGAACGCAGAGAGCTTGCGTTCACAGCCAAAGATTCATTAATGTTCGTAACACAGCCTGGGAGTTGGAGTGATGAGTTATGGATGTGCGTTCCCTCCTGTTGTTAATTTTGTGGGCTCTGGCAGAGGAAATGGGATGGAGCACTTCGCAAAATTTCCTGGAGCTTGCCTGTGACTACACAGAGGGACAGAGGGCAGAGCAGACTGGATTGGATATAGGAGGAACCAGCAGGAGCTGGCTGAATATAGTGAAAATGGTATTTTGAATGTGTCCTTCCTGTAGAGGGTAGCTTAGATACGTCCAGGAGTAATATATGTGTGTCCTTGTGCTAAATAAAACACTGTCAAAGTTCAGGTTTACTTACTGGAAGAGAGAAAGCAGAAGGGTTATGAGGAGGAAGGGCACAATCATAACTGCATATGGCAGTACGGAGATGTTATTTGAGCTGAACTTTGAGGCACAGAATACACTGTATGCATGTACATTGTCTTCAAGGTCATTACAGTCTGGAGAGGAAGTGATTTGTAAAGTTCACCCAAGTACTACATTGCAGAGCTCATCCTAAAATTTGGGACTCATAAGCAGGCCAGTGTATCTACAGAACCAAGGTATGTCCAGCAAATAATAACTCAGTGAGTCACATTGGAGAGGAACATGTGGAGAGATGAAGGAAAAGATTGTGGCACAGGAATTAAAGATGAAATTTGCCTGTGCTGGTGGGTGGGGATCCCAAAGTGCTTCCTGCTCAAAAGCCTGTTAGAACAAAATCAGAAGTAGACTTCTGAGCATTCAATTCACAATGGATTTGAAAAGCACATAGAGGGTTTTCTTTCTTTCTCTTTTACTTTTTTTAAAAAAAGGGTGGGGGGCAAGCCCAGCCAGATAAAAATACACAGCCAAAAGTGTGCACCATCATGGGCAGGAAAATCCTATCTTTTGCGTTCTCCTATTATGGGAGGGGTCATTGTTTCTTTTTCTAGTAAAAGAATCCTTTTTTTAAAATGTCTGTGGGAAAGGAGAATAGTCTGAATTGAGTCTTTGAGATGTATTACAGAGAGTCACAGAAAATGTACTATGCAAATGACTATCTGCCTTATTAGATGCCTCAATAGAGTTCATTGTCTCAATATTGCTATTATTGGAGATGGATGGACACTACGTGATTTTACCATCAAGCTGAAAAACTCCAGTGTTACAGTCTCATTGCTAGGGTAATAACAGTGCACTGACTTAAAGGAGAGAATTGAATTAAGGGGAGTGAAAGGTCCATTGCTCTGTCCATTTTAGTTTGTCTTTTGTAGACTGTGCATCATTTTAGGGGTCACAACAGGGGGATTTGTGCTTCGTGGTCTTGGTTTTGTTAATCTTTCTTTGCTAATAGAAAGAAAGCCCTTTCATAGGGAGAAATCCTCTAGCACCTGCTGTGATTTTGCTTGATAGCAGTTGTAGGGATGTCAGCACTGTTGGACAGTGGTGATGCTGACATCTCTCTCAGGTGGGTGCTGACCCTATAGAAGTCACAGTAGTACTGCTCTGCTCTGTTAGCTGACTTCTTACCCGTGGCACTGCTCACAGAGTCTCCCCTAATCTGTCACTGGAGTCTCACATACTGCCTAGAGCAAAATCTAAATTCTGAGAACTGCTAAAGTCAAAAATCTAGTATCAAAATTTAGGCATTGGCATAGCCTCCCTTAAACCTGTTTTCTGACTTCTTGCTTTGGATGTAATGGATTGCATTACAAACAGGCAAGAATACTTTCATAGGTCAGGTGCTTGAAATGACAGCTAACTGGTGCTCTGTGGTGTGTGGTGAGTTTGTTTTGTTTGGGTTGGGGGTTTTCTGTAATCTGGCTTCTGAAGCATATGTGACAGGAGCTTTGGCTATGAAATTGTTAGAACGGGTGGTCAGCAATACCCAGTTCTTTTAAGTTTTACTTTTTCTGTGCATGACTTGATGTGTTATATCTGACTACCTTACAGAATGTGAATTTTCAAGTAAAACTTCGGCTCGGGGACTGTGTGCTTGCTGCGTCTGTGGCCCCATGGTGATAGAAAGGTTTCATCATTGAGTTTTCAGCAGGGGTTGGGCTAGACTGCTGTTGTCCATAGGAGGATGCATCTCCCCTGAGCAATTTTGCTTCTTCTGAACCTGTTGTTTGCTTCATTTGCTTCTTGGTGGGAAGGGAGAAACATCCCAGTTTCTGTCTCTCTTGTAGTGTTTGGTTAGTATGTGTGAAAGTTAATGAGTAACTAGAAGAAGCACAGGTGAATTAGAAAACAGTAACCTTACTCAGTGTTTGCTTTTCTTCCTTGACTTTTCAGTTGTGGAAAGAATTAGGGAAGGACTACTACTCATTAAACAGAAAAAGTTCTCAACAACCGCCAGCATTTATCTTCCTGTAGTCCTTCAAAGTAGCACCTGTCATGCAGTACTCTCTAATAACCAGGGGTTGCAGTGAGTACACACTGCATCAGCCACAGAGAAACTCTCAACGTACCAAACGTACAAAAGTAAGATTATTCTGGATTTGGAGGCTTTGTATGCTATGTTGTTCTAATTCTGCAACCTCTCCATGTGTCGCCTAACACTTATTTCCAAGGACGGTCCAGCTGACCTCATGGAGGACAATGCTGGTGTAAATGACAGCTGGAAGCTTCTCTGCTGAAATCACTGCCTTGTCCTTTCATGCGCCTTCACCAGTGCTGACGGTGGGGCTAATGCTTCTTACCTCTCCTTCTCCTTCATTTCACCAGAGCTGCGTGTGTTCACTGAGCTCTGCAATTGTAGATCTGGCTTAATCTGCTCCTTCGTTTTCCTTAAATGCTAAGGAAAGCTTAAATATTAAGATACATGTTTTTCTTACGAATCTTTATGAAATAAAACCTAAACTGCAGAGTAAGGCATACTCTGGTCTTGCTGTGTCATTCAGCTTGGGGTATATGCTCTAGCTTTCAGAGTTTCAGTGTTGCTTATGAATGTTTAGTAACCTTACCTTCCTTTTGGATATATGAAAATACACTCAGAAGTTCTTCTCTTTTTCACTTTTCCGGTTCAGTTTTCCACCCTGGTCCTGAGAGGTTAATTTAGTACAAATGTGTATATGGAAAAGGAAATAAAGGTGTTGGTGACTGTAACTTTTCTTCATGTTCTTGTAGAAGTCTTAGATCCATCTCAGAACAATTATAGCTTCTGGGAGTTAAAAATTGCCACTTGGTGTAGTGTGTTGGGAGTTCTTTTGGGGCAGGTTTAATCAGTAACAGCCTAAATTGCTCTGGCACCTAATCCAACAGATATTATGAAGTCTTATAGCAGCATCTCGTTTCATTTTATTTTTTGATGCTTTTCTACTGCTGTGACCACTAGCATGATGATTACTGGAAGTTCTTTAAAAACAAAAGCAACCTCAAAACATGTAGATTCTTCTGGAGCTTTTGGCAGCACTTTGGCCAAGTCAATGTCACTTTTGCTTTGTGTATTCAGTCATGTTGCACGTGTTGGGCAAGGAAGGAAAAAGTCCTGTAAGAAACAGTAAGATGCATCTATAAACCAAGAAGTCTTTGTAGATTATCAGGAATTAATACAGTGCCTGAAAGTAGTCCTAACTGATTAAAATGCGAGAAAAAGAAATTAATTAGCGCAAATTTTAAGCTAGAGTTCTGTTTATGCCGAGTTCTGTGAATGAAGGGTTAACTTGTATTTTTCTCTCTACCGATAGAGAGAACTTACAAATACGCTGGAAAAAAAGGTTACAGTAGTACAATTTGTTTGGCATGTACAGGAAGAGAAATTCTGCTTTTCTTCTACTGATCGTCAGAAAGGCTCAGTGTACAGGATATTGTTTTGCACTGAGCTTTCTGTATAAATGCATGCGTGGCATTTTGCAATGCTTGAACATATTCTGTGATTATACATAATAAGGTTCTATTACAATCAAGAAGCACACTTAATACTGGTTCTGCCACTGCATTTGTCTTGAACATCATGACTTTTCCTGCAGCTTTTCTTTTTCTTGTATGACTTCTTTGTATTTTTTCATTCACTTTTATTAAAATGATAGGGAAAATATTCTCAGTATCTCACTGAAAGCATGTTATGCATTTTTGACTGGCTGTGCACAGTTCAATTACTATTTTGTAAAATGGCTCACAAAGCTGCAAAGAGCCCCAGAGTCACTATTTCTCCTTGCCTCTTCTTCTGACTCCCCCATTTGTCTCAAAAGGGCTTTACTTCTTTACTGTGTCCTTCCTCTTTGAATTCATATTATATTTTTGGCCTCACCACCTGCCCTGGGTGAAACTTTCTCCCTTTTTAGTGGAAGACTGGAGGTCTAGTTGTCTAGAGAAATGAACCGTTACACGTTTAGGTGTTGATGATGGGGAATGGGAGTTGCAGCCTGTGAGCACTTAGCTCTTCTGATATCTCACTTGCCTGTTCTCTTTCTAAGCCAAAGGAAATGAGATTATTATTATTATTATTTTCTTTTGATTCTGCTAGCTTTGCGTCTTTGCATATGAATTAATTTTCTGTTTTGCAAAGCTGGGTTTTCTTTTATTTTTAAGCTTGGTCCATTGAATCTTAGCAACTTTTTTGAGTTGTCTTACCAAAGAGGCAGATTCATCTTTCAAAAACGTGTTGTGAGAAATAGAATTAATGTTTTTCTCTGGGGGAAAGGATAAATCCTTTGCAAATGCCAACAACCTGAAAGACGCTGCTATATTACTGTAGTTAGGTTGGAAGGACAATCGACAGGAGCTGGTTTTGCTAGATGTGAGCATGGTTCTCAGCAGAACAGGGCCTTGGTTGCTGTTTCTAGGTGTTACTCAAGTGCAGATGTATGCAATTTGCATTAGGAGTTAAAATAAAGGATGTTGAATTTCCTCCTGCTTTCTTCAAGTTCTGCTATTTCAAGCTGCTGTATTCGTCTTCTCTGCTAATACTATTGTACAGAGGAAGGAGGACAGTTTATTTAAAAACAAGTATTTCACAGCAGTTAATTTGTGCAGTGTTTATAGCAATTACTTGAAGAACACATAGTACCTTTTCTGTTGTGAATAAAAATTACTAATCTCTGCTAAGGAGTAGTGCAGGTTATCTAATGAAACATTTTGCATCATGTGGTTCCCAACTGGTTTACTCATTTCACTCCTGGTGCTGGCGGAAAGATGACTTTTTCCTCTTCTGTGAGAATAATCCCTCCGCAGATACCTTGTGCATCTTAGTAATGATAATAACAAACTAGTGTGCCTGGAATAGTGAGTGCTTTTGATAACAGTCTATCTAAAATCACATGCTCCTGCTGAGAAATATATGCTGTTACAGCAAAAGGACCTTGATCTGTGTGACTTTTAAAGAAGTTCCTTGTACCTCTCGAAGCCTTCAACTATGCTACACAGGCAAAAGAAAAAAAAGTAAGGCAGACAGGGAATGAGTGTATTGTAGAAGTGGTGCTTTTGAGATTCCTGGTCAGTAAAAAATATGCTTTCATTTTGTAGGCGTCTGTTAGAGCTTTCATCAGACAGAAAGAGAGGCAAATTGTTCTGTGTACTTTCTTTACCTCATTGAAATATTTGTCACCTCTGTGAAATGTCTATTGCTGCTGGAAGGTAAACATTTTCCCACCTCAGTTGCTAGTGAGATGGATAAGCTCTAGATCTTTTCCTTTATTTTTGTAAGAGGGTGAGGCTTTACGAAACAGCTGAGCCAATCTAATGACCATCTACTTCCTTGCTGTCATCTAGTGACGTGAGCTGCTCCCTTTCACTCTGCTGACCCATGTCTGACCTCATGTTGGGCTGGGTGAGATAGCTAAACTAGCAGAAAGCTATTCCCATTATTCTGACGGGGAAGTTCTCTGCCAAATTATCTCCTTAAACAAATTCGCTGTGCAGTCAGGTGAGTGACTGTGCCTTAGTAAGGGCAGCCTGAGTACAGGAGGCAGGCTTGCACCTTTCAGCAGCAACTAAAATTGGGTAGTCAGCTACATTCTGTAATAGAAGTAGTAAAGTTTTATCTTCATAATGTTTTAGATGATATGGCACCACGTAAGAAACTATCTCCATACACCTAGAATCAATTGCCAATTTTGGAGCTAGATGCCTGAACCCTTTTAATAGAGCAAATCAAAGCTCAGCGTGATGGTAATGACAATATGCTGATGATCAATGAGTTTTAGACTTCAGATTTTTCCTTACAGCTGCAAAGACTGGAAGCTCTTTCAAGCATAAAAATCAGTTTTATTAAAAATACTTTCTGCACCTGGTTTTTGGAGGAAACCAGAAATAATGTGGTGGCAGCGTTGCACACCTCTGTAGCAGAATCAAGTATTTCCTATCAGTCAAAATAAAGTGAATTTACCAGCTTTTTCTGCAGAGTTGGCTGCTCTTAGTCTTGTGATATAGAGAAAGCAAGTATTAGTATGTGTTTGTGCCTTGCTAAGCCTGAGATTAATGGCAATGGTTAATTTCTTAGTTGTTTAGAAATAACTCCCTTAATAAGAATGTAGTGTAATCTAGACATTGTAGTTGTAACTTTCACCTTATTCCAGTACTTATCCCACTTTTATTTAACACCAGCTTGTCCCCGCGATGGACTTTGTTCTTTATTTCAGCATGAGCTGGAAAAGAAATCCACACTTTCAAGTATGCATAAATTTGAATATTTGACTGTCAACACATTTTCTTTTGGGGTAGATACAGGTGATTATGCTAAAACTGAGTAAGCTGTGGAATCATTAACATGGGGGTGCATTAGATTATCCAGTTTGTGGCACTTCTAAATCAAACTGGTTTTTTCCTTGACCTGATAGTTTAGCTAAAGTCCACAGCTTAGGTTTTCAGCAGAGATCTTTGCAGAAGGAATCAGGCCCTGGGCTCTAAGGCGTATAAAGGTCTGTGACTTGTGTTTCTCCACCTGTAATGCTTGCAGTGAAGTATTTCTGTGATTTGCAACAGGGGACTGCAACGTTGCGCGGTGTGTTTTTCTTCAGTTGACTTGTGCCTTGACTGCTTAGTAAACCTTGGAAGGGCTGGGATCCTTCAGTATCTTCCTATGCACTTTCCATTCTTGTTGCTGTTAGAAACTGCAGACTGGTTACTTAGGGTTCACACAGAGGTCAGAACATGGGAATCTACTGGCAAAATCTTTCTTCTTCCTCCTCCAGTTTACATTAGGGAATTAATTTTTGTTTCTTAGTTGTTTATTTTACCCAAAGGCTCTTATCTGTTTCCCCAAACACATTTTGTTTCTTTTGAGGCTTAATACTCGTGTTGTCTGAGACATTTATTACACATTTTAACAAAAAATAGAAGTGCTTTTTAGACTTGCTTGCAGTCCTGCTGGCAAGGATTTCTAGTTAGGAGACAGAGTTTAAAGGCTTTTAGTCTTTACCAGTTAGTAAAAACTATGAAGCAGGATGAAGTCCTCTCTCCAGCTCGGACAGTCTTAAGCTACTGTTGCCAGATGTTTTCACTTGTAAATGTTATGTCCATATGGGTCCACTCCACCTTTCTTTTGTGTTTATCTGTACCTATGAAAAAGGGCTAGGTGAAAATTAATGGAGATAGTGTAAATTTTCTTCAGTGTGATTTTTATTTTATTCCCTCCCCCC
>NW_009925380.1:12629-12881 GCF_000696875.1 Nestor notabilis | reverse complement strand
CTTTGGGTGGAGGCGTGGGGGTTATTTCGGAGCTTCACAAGCCTGGCTTTGCTCTATGTGAGGAGCTGCACCTCGTGCTCCACTGCAAACCCAAATTAGATGAGCTAGGAAAAGCCTGGCTTGAGCAACCACTGCAGAGGGCAGGACAGGGAGGAAAAGCAAACACTTAGAGAGAGGTGGCCTCCCCGGTCAGGCTAGAGCAGGACCGTCCTGCGGACCCTGTGGGAGGGAGAAGGTAAGTGGCTGGTGTGG
>NW_009925380.1:0-12577 GCF_000696875.1 Nestor notabilis | reverse complement strand
CTGCGGCTCAGGACCAGCCGCTCCGTGGCTCTGTAAAACCTGTGCTGCGGTATGTGCTGTTTTCCTGCGAGGGAGCAGGGTGCTACCGCGAAGTAGGCACCGTTTCGCAACGACGCGAGGGCTTACGCTCATCTCTCCATTTCTTGTCCCGTCCCCCCCCCCTTCTCGCTCCTCACCGGGTCAGGCTGTGTCGAGAACAAGCGACAAACCGTCCGCACAAACAGAACACGTTTCCATGGAGGGGAAAATAGATTTATATATGTGTTTCCGCACTGTCAGGTTGGCTTTAAAACGCTACCTCCGGGCTGTGTGGCGCTGGGAGCCATGGCGGACCCTCTGCTCCATCCCTGCGAGGCGTGCAGTGACCGGCCAGACCGGCTGGGGGCGGCCCGGGCCCCCCCCCGCTTTTTTCTGCAACCGCCTGCCTGGTTTACAGTGGCTCCAAACAATAATCTGCTGGTAAACTGGGAAGAAGCAGTGACGTTTCTCTTAGCTAAACACCATTAAGATGCTCCTCTGCTGTTTCTCAGTAGAGGTGAAAAGCATTTTAGCTTCCTGGAAATGGCTGAAACAGGCGACGTATGGATCTGTTCTTGGTTTTGCAGGAGGTTTTTGAACTGGAGCAAAACCTGCTTTCTGCAGCTTGCATCGCAGTGAGTTAAGTCAGCACGTGAAGTCATTAAAAAGCAGATTTAAACAGCGTCATCAGCTATTAACTTGCTTGGGATTGAAAACTGATGTTTAAATAGATATTTGGATATTATTAATAATCTTGTTTTAAATCTAAACGTTGGTCTGCTTCACCCTGAAGCAAACGAGCTTTGCCTAGCGCAGGCTTTGAACCGATTCAGCCAGCCCATAATACTGTGGGAGCTCAGACAGCTTTGTCTGTACTTGCACCTCTCTGCGCATTTTTCCAGGACTATGATCTTTGTCTGCAATTAATCATTGTTCAGGACGGCCGTTCCCGATGGTGGAATCCATGAACTCCTCCAGCTGGGAGAGGTCCTGACGCCGCGTACGTGCAGACCAGGGCCAGCAATGGCTGGGGCAGCAGGCGTCGTGCAGCGAGCGTGCCGTGCGGACCCAGTGAGTTTTGTGGGTCCTCAGCACGTCTGGAAATGGGGTTTGTAAGTCTGAGCTGAAAATTTCTTTCCGTTTTTCAGAGTTTCTAAATGACTGTAACGTTCAGTGTAGTTTAAAAGTCACCGAGGCAGTCGAGACCGGTTGCACTCTCGGAGTGGGTGGTTTCACGGCTGAACCTTGTATCTGAAAAGCTGAATGTTCTGGTACAGCGTGTTAAGGTCCCAGAAAGGTCAAACCAGACTTTCGTACTTGAGTTAGATTGACCCTGGTTTACTGCGGGAGGCTCTTTGGAGAAAGAGAGAGATCTTTCAGGGGAAAGGGAAAAAAATAAAAGCAAGGGATTTTTTTCCCTCTGAACAGCTTGTGGTGACTCTACGCACATTCCTGAAGCAAAGGGGTTTGTTCTTGCCCTCCCCTGCATTGTTGAGTGGAAAACTCTTTATGCTAATTATTTCGCTGTCTGTTATCAATAAGTGATTTAATTTTTCTGGCAAAGTGTTGCAATGAGAGCAAATTAGATTGAGAGGCAAAGGGAAATCAAAAATATGCAGCTGTTCTGCCAAACAATGATCGTGAGTGTTTACAGCGTTTTGTTTTAGAGTGGCCTGTACACAGAATCCTTTATATCGAAGGTTTTCATGTCACAATCCACTGCTTGTGCAAGGAAACTAGATTTCTAGATTATAAAGGACAAAAGAGACCCAGGTTCATCTGGTTTGACTTCCTGCATTATGCAGGTCATAAGATCTTTGTGAATTTGTTGGTTTTTCTCAGTTGAAAGGATTTAACTACAGCATACCAGCGTTGCAGAAAACCATCAGACTTTCATTTTAAAATGGGCTGGGAGAGAGAGTAACATAAGAGTAAATTGTTTCCATCAAAAGCTGCCTGACGGGCTGGAAATCAAAATACCTTTTTAAACTTGTCTAGTTTCTGCTTTCAGTTTCTGGATGTTGCTGTATCTCGGTCTGCTTGATGGAGGAATGCTTCCACTGCCAGATTTCTGTTCCTCTGTAGCTGTGTACGGGCAGATCAACTGAGCATTTAACACTCCCCTTGCAGACTTGCAGAGCTCCCCCTCGGGTCCTTCTACACTAATCCTGTAATCCTTCCTATCACTGTACCCTTTGAACAAGCCAGTTCTTCACTGTTCTGAGCTGGGCAGAAAGGGCCGGAGCGATTAGTGGTGATGATACCAGCACCACCATCCCCCCTGGCTGGGATGGCTTCGTTAGGCTTCCAGGGATTACACCAGCCCATGGTCAGCTGGTTCCCAGCATGGCTCCTGAAATACTTTCAGATCTGCTGCTTCTTGGGATGGCATCCCTGTACCATTGGTTTGTGTTCTTCTGTTCTGCATCTGTGGCTTACACTTGGCCATCTTGAAAAGGACAAGTCTTCAGACAGCAGTTGCTTGCAGTGCCCTTTTCATTTTGTAAACTCCCCTCCTGCTGTCATTGAGTGTCACCTACAGACTTGGTTGGTAATGGTTTTATATTTTCTTCCAGATAAACAGCTGCTTCTGTCTCTACTGTAGGAGTTCCTGGTTCCGGGTGTGTGTACACCTCAGCTGTGTCAGCGCTGTGTCAGGAGAAGGTTGGGATGTACACCATGCTCTTGCCACACCCCAGTTCCATGGGAAGAAAGCCCAGTTTAAGGAGCTGAAAGGGAGCCAGGAAGCACACAGCAGCATTTGCCTGCCCCAGTGTCTATAACATTAAATAATGCAGGGCCCAAATTACGTAGTTACAGGACCCAGAAAAGGAAAGTGACAGCTCTAGAACACAGTGGTTACAACTGTGTTTTGAGACCTCCCTGTTCCATGGATTCTAATCCACTGGATTATGCCTTCTTGGTCTTTCATTCTCCTACTCATGTAAATGCTTCACAGAGGTTGAAGCACAGCACATCAGCCCTCTTGCAGAAGTCTCCTACTAGTGCTATTGCCATTTCCCACCAAACCTTGCAGTTTAAAACAGTTTCTCTCTCAGCAGCTAAAGTCTGGAAGCTTTGTCTCCCATGTGTCCATAAATGTCCTCTGACAAATTTTCCAGCTCTTTCCCAGCCCTGCTTGCCCTCTGGCAGAGTTGAGGGGTAGTGTTTCAACTGGGAGCTCCACTGGGCCCAGCCAGGCAGCAGTGCTGCCCTTGAGTATTGGCAGGGGCTGAGCCTTTCCCAAAACCAAGGTGGAGGCTCTACTCGTACTCTACTCAGCTGTTCATTCAATACCTAGATACATTTGGGACTTCTTCCTCACTGCCAGATTTGATTGAGATTGGAGGAAGGAGCATAAAAAATCATAGAACACCACAGTCACATTAGACTGTTTTATTTTTAGGAAACCAGGCTAAGAATATCAGGGGAATATTGAGTAGGAATATGGACAGGGTATTTGCCTGTTCAGGGTTTTCTTTTTTGCCATTATACTTTTCATTTCTTCCTAAGAACAGCAGATGATCTGTCTGGGGAATTTCTCAGCCAAAATAAGCAACCTCCTGACAGATTTCACCTGTGTCCCAGCATGCTCTGAGGATGCTTGGGATGTAAGTAAGCATTGAGCAGTGACAGGGAATCACTAGTCTACCGTGGTGTTTGGCTGCCTCAATGCAGAGATGTTTGGTGATACCCAATAGTGGAACAAACATGTATTTTGTTTAAGAGCCGTACAAATTTTGATGGACACGTTGGATATTTGCCAGGGCTGGGGCTTTTTTTAGGCTGCTTTTTAAACTGTAGCTGTTAATTTTATTTTAGTGCTATGACAAAGCCACCTCTGTAAGATAGTGAGAGCCTTCAGAGAGCTAATCGTTCTGGAGCTATAAAGGAATAAAGAAGCTGTTTCAACACCTGACTTGGAGAATGTTTTGTGTTGCCATTTGCCTATTGAAATGCAACTGCTACTGAAACACGATGATCCCCTCAGAACATACAACGGGTTATTCTGTAGAATACTTCCAAGCTCATAAAAATAATGACATAAATCAAGAAGGTTGGCAATTGTAATCAACATTCTAAAGCCATCCAATTACTAAACACTTCAGCTCAGTGCCTCGTGGCCTAACCGGTACAGTTCTACCAAAAGGAATGAAAAGAATGTTCCATTTAAAGAATTCGGGCACTCACAGAGCTTGTATCAAAAGGAGATGAAGGTAGAGGTAAGTAGTCTAAAAGGATATTTATGCATTAAAATGCTTCTGTATCTGGACTCCTATTGTTAAACTGTTCCGATGTGATGGTAGGTGGAGACCCAGGAGCCTTTTTAACAGCACATTCAGGGAACATTCTGATTATAAGTGATGGGGTATAAAACATTGCAGCCAGAAACGCAATGACAAAGATCAGCTGCAACGAGTTCAGCTTACAAATCAGAGCAGTTTAACTGGTGTGGTGCAGACAGTGTACAACACCAGACCGAGCCAGTTTTGCCCTTGACATTGTCGCCATTGCTCTCAAACTTGCAGTTAAAGATCCTGATCTTGATTTATTTTCTGACAGCACGGTTGGGAGTGCCCCAGCTGCTCCACTAAGCCATGGGTTTCAGTGATGGGCCAGAATGTGCCGGATTAGTGAGTGCTGTGCCATCCGTTGCTGCATAACAGCAGCTCCCAGTTGCTAAGCAGCTGCAGAGTCAGCTTTGCCTTCGCTACTAATCAGCTGTACTATGGGAGCAACATGGGTTCCCCTTGAGCAGTGGAGAGGAGCCGGCAGCATGAAACAGGAGCAGCAGCCATAGCAAAATCCTTCCTTCTCTGATGGGCCCCCTGGCAAAGATGCTGGCGCGAAGCAAAGGGACACTAGATGGCCCAGGAGCAGGGGGTGGTGGGGAGGGGAGAGGGAGAGACAGCATATGTGCACAGTGGAAGCTACAAAGACAGCAGATCTGAGCAGAGCAGGGGGCACACACCAGGGAGGAAGGAATGGGAGACAGGCCAAATGCACAGTTCGGAATAGAAAAACCCCAGGAGGAGAGTGTGGCATATGGAGAGGGGAAATAAAGCAGAACCTGCACAGCCTGCGAATAATTGAATAGGGAAGAGAGGGAAGGAGCTTGATTCATTACTGCCCTTCTTCACCTTGTGGAGAGAGCTACACCTGGGAAGATGAGGTGTGGAATACAACAGCATCTTTCATGTTTGGCAGTGAACTGTAGGTTTTACATTTCAACCCCTGCCATTCATGGTGTTCTCGCTGCATAGCCCCTGCCTTTTACTCACACTTGATTCCTGCAGGCTGTTTTTAGCTAGTTTCTGATTTATTTTCACACTTGCTTTAGCTTTTTGGGGTGTTTCTTTTTTCCAAGGTAAGTCTTAAAATACCTTTTCCAGATACTTTAACTGCTTAACCTTCAGGAGGGCAGGCCACTGCTAATTCCTAACTGAAGTTAGTTACCAGTATATCCTCAAAGCCATCACTGCTTTTCTCCCCCCATCTCTCCATCCAGGAGCTGCTGATGGAGAACAGAGTTCCATTTGCTTCCCGACACCTTCCCCTGGCTGTTATCTTTTCTTTTCCTTGCACAGAGCCTCCCAGCAGCCTGGGAAGACTTCCTGCTAGCAGCATGCAGGAAGTGGTTCCTGTGGCAGCAAATTACCACCAACGCCTTACACGTTGTATGGCGGGGGGTGGGGTGGGTATAGAAGTGTCACGAATGTCTGCGGGGTGTTGTGACCAAAAGAGATTGTAGTTCCACCACCGCTCAGCTGCCCACATGAAAAAATACTCCATGGTCTCACTGCCTAATGTGCAATTGGCTGCATAGTAGGAAATACCAGCAGAGCTGGCAGGGGAGCTGCACGTTCCTCTTCCTGGCTCCTCCAGACAAGAGGATTGAGGGGTGCGTTTGGACAGGAGGGTGGGGAGAGGAATGGAAGCTCGTGCAGCTGTTGCCCTGCGCTGCAGCCAACCCTGTCTTGCCTGGAGGCCTGTAACTGAGAACAAGTTCCCTCAGGTCCAAGATTGAGTCCTAAAAGGAAAATGGAGGTGCCCGCTCAGATCTACAGTGGAAAGGATTTGCTATAGGCTCTGCGTGTGTGTGCTTCAAGCCAATAAAAAAGTTGGCAAATACACAACCACATGCGTAGAAGATTTTTGTCTAAGGTGCTATATTTGTTTCCTGCTTCCATTTGTCTGGAGTCCTCTGAGTGGGCACTGTCTATACTATTGTTAGACTCCTAAGACTTAAATATGTAAAGATATATTAAAGATATATCTTAAAAGATACAGGGGCACTGACATATTACAAGTAAAGTCAGCTGCCTTTTACACAGGGGGATTTTTAACATTGTGAGAGATGTAAGTTTAATTAGAATGGTTTTAACCAGGAAATCTCCCCGCCTTAAGAAATCAGAGCTCCTATGTTAATCCCAGTAAGCAACTGGGAACTTGACAACGTTCCTGTTGTTACAATGAGAGTCAGGAAGGGTGAAATGTGTGTAGGAAGGGAGAAACGCACAGGAAACATGCCATCAAGGACAGCGGTGTCGAGCGCCACAGGCAGCGCGCCAGCCCGTGTTTGGTGATGGCCTGTGGGCTGCAGCAGTGCTGGGAGGTTGCTGCCCTCTACGTGCCTGTGCACACCAGATCACACCACCTCAATTGCTCAAACACCTTCCCAACCCGCTCTGACAGCTCGCAACAAGGGCCAGCAGCCAGGCCGCTCTGCACCAACAACCCATCCAGCTCTCACAAGTGCAGCACAGGCCAAAAATCACAGCTATAAAGCAAACGTCACAATTACAACTGGGTTTATTGCCAGTTATTAATTATCCTGCTCTGAACATTGCTGTTTCTTTGCAGGGTTTGCTCTGGATGCGTTAATGGCTACTCTCAGGTCTGAGATAGACTCAGTCTGTGCCTGTCCTTTGTCTAGCGGTGCTCTGACAAGCCACAGACCTCTGGCTCCTGCCAAATCTCCATCCCTATGTATGAGTTTCCTCCCAGCCATATGACAGAGACAGTGCTTCCCACTTAGCCCTCCCTGTACCTCCAGCACTCCACAAGAAACAAGTATAAATTAGTGTTTCTCATGGGCATATCAACAGAGGCTTTTATCTTCTCTTCAGTCTGTAGGAAGTTTGCACAAATATCAGATGGGAAGACACAAACTTCACACATTAACTGCTCTTTAATGTTGGTGCCATACATTACTCAGCAAAAGCCTGCCCCTACTTCATCCACAGCCCTTTCTCTTACATCCTATTTTACCTCCTTTTTTTCCTCCTCCTGTGAATATTCCCAGTTCCCCACATTCTTCTTGAAAAGGTTTGAGAGCTTCCTGGGCCAGTTGCAAGAGTGATGGCTATTGCATAGCCAATGCAGCAACGAAGTATTGATCGAAGCCTGACTCTTTTAATGGCTTTGAAACACACACGCTTATTCAGATTGCACTGTAGCTCACACAGTGGAAAGCATATTTACCAAGCCAAACCTGGGATCACTTAAACCTGAGGTTCTCAAAAGCCTCCCAAAACCATACAGCTTCATACATTTCAGGTTTAGTGGAATCTACCAACCAATTTTCGTGGAGCATAACCCAAATTTGGCCATCCACAGTGGACTCACCTACTCCACACTTATCCCTGCTGCATAAACTAAAGCAGCTGAATGTAGCTCCTGCTCTGCTGCTTTGGTCATCTTCATTAACATACACTCCTACTGATTTCAGTCCTCCCTTGACTCTAAACCACATGTACAGGAAAACAAAATCTCTCTCTCTACCAGGAATTGCCTTCTTTGGGAATGGGAGAAGAAGGGAAAAGTAATCTGAAAAAAGCAGATACTGCAAAGCATGCTCTAATTTTGGAAAAATACTACCATCTCAGTGCTTGCTGAGTCAGGTGGACTGTTGGGTAATGAAAACACAGGAAGGCATAAGCCAGAGGGGTGTTAAGGCTCTATACTAAAGCAATGGATAAAAATGCATTATACTGCAAGGAAAGCTGTTTACAGCCCCTTTCCCTGTGTTTTCCAAAATTACTTCCTGATGGGATTTATTCTCTGCTGCAGATCTGGATGCAGAAGAGCATCTGGTGCTGATTAATTTCACACAGATCTGTAGCAGAGCCCTGTGCTCACACTCAGCCATGAGCAAGCCCATGCATCGCTCCTGAACCCGCTGCTTCTGACTGTTCCCATGGCAAAACCAAGCACAGCTCCCAACGCCAACACAGCCTGCAGAGCTCGCCTGAAACAAGGCAGTTTGAATCCCCCTCACTTCTCAGCACAGAGGTGGGGGATGAGATCCAGCATCACTGTGATAGCTCTGCCAGCCTGTGTTGACAAATTCCTCCCCATCACTCAGTGAGGCTGTGCCAGCACATCTGGGAGACACACGCATCGCCCAGATCCGTGGGGGCAGAGTTATGGTGCTGTTGGCAGACACTTGCATGTTCATTTCATGCTTTTCAGAGATCAGTCATTGTGTTTGATGTTCCAGAAAAACACAGGATCGTTGGCTCATCTTAACCTTGTGCTATCTATTTTTTACAACAGAACTTGGCTTCAGAATTCACACTCCAGTGAGGAATAGCAACGTGAAACTGCCCCTAAGCCCCTACTGTATCAGGCTAAGATGCTACCATGTTGATTTACACACTCTTCACATTTGTAAAGTGGGTTTCCCCCACACACACAACTGTTGTTTCATTAGAAACAACCCAGTTTCTAATGAAAGGTGAGATTCAAATACAGCACACTGGCCACACATGTATCAGGTAGGCCATATTTGGCCCACATAGTTGGCACTCTAATTTCAAACATACCAGAGAAAATAACCCAAGAAACAGTATGAGTTCCCTGTAAATAGCTGCTCTCTTGGTAATTGGTGTGTGGTTTATGAACAAAATCTGTCCAAACTGCATCAAAGTGCCTGATTTTGCTGAGCTGTGTGTCTAACTTGGCTAACACCTTTGCTGCAGACCGTTGTCCTGTTTTCTTTCATAGCCTTCTGAACCCAGTGTTAGCATTGGGACAGGTTTTATGTAGAGTTTATTGAAAGATTTTTGCACTTATTTAGTGCACGGCCCACTTGAGCCAAGTGAAACAGGAACTATATTCCTAAGGCATGAAAAGGCAGAAAGGACATTTTCTTCTTGAAATATAGTTTTTTCCACATTACTTAATAGTCTAGAAAGTTAATACCTTTCTGGCAGCATTTCCCACTGGGAGTAAAAAATATGGTTCCTACTCAGCCAAACAACAATGTCATAATGTTTTAGGTTGGGTTAAATGTCTCAGAAACTGGCAGGTGTCACAGCCACCTTGCCCTCAGTGAAAAAGGCAATTGAGAGCGCCCTTATGAAACAAGGGATTTACATCAGTCAGGGCTACTACACAAAAAGCAGGCACATGGCAAGGTTTGAATAGATGGTGAATCATGTGGCCCAGGGGATTTTTCAGGGTGGGGGCGTGTGTTTAGAATATCAGGCCATGAGGACCAGATGGTAGAGCTCTGCATGTGCAAGAGAAACAGCAAGAAACACTACAGCAATGGATACCGAGAAAGCAGCTGAAAGTCAAGGAGACTGGGAGCTTTGATTTTGGGAAAAAAAGCTATTTCTAGTGTTGAGTGAAGGCCAAAGGAGCGTTGGCACTGTGAGCAAAACACAACTGAAAAGACAATTTTGTACAGCTGTTCTGTAAACAAATTGAATTACCTTGAAAATATACCTTTGAGCTTTGTCATAGGCTTCTCCTCTTACACTGTCAGCCACAGCCTCTGTGTGTGTGCAAGGTCAGTTCAGCTCTCCTACATGACAGTTTCCCCTTCTCTATCTGCCCTGTCTGTTCACGCTAAATGCTGTGGGGCAGAGGCCACAGGAGGGTCTGTGCACATGACAAACAATTGTTGCCCTTGTGTAACATCTCAAATTTATCAGAAAATCACTCTACTTACATGATAAGTCCCATTATTTAGGGTCTGTCTTTCCTATTGTGAACTCTTCGGGGCATCATCTCTTGCTCTATATGTACATGCTGCAGTGGGAATTCATGGCTGAAAACACAAATAATTAACTTCAGTGGTAATGTTAAAAATAGAGGTTTAAGGCTTTGTCTTGCTATGCACATTCTTAACTATGTTTATGAGTATTTCCCTTTACATAAATTGGGCTGTTATTATTGTTAAGTTTATGCTTAAAAGCTGGGAAAATTCTGAAGTGTATTTAAAAAACATAGTCCTAAAGACATTTAGGAAGAACAAGTCCCCATTCTTGTCTAGCTTATATTACCATATAAACTAATAATGTGAGTATACAGCAGATGGCGTGTGCTGTTACTCCTCAAATGCAATTGTGGCTACACAATTGTATGAGTATCACTAGTCTGAGACCTTGCTGGTTAGCTAAAATTGTTGTATTTTCCATTAGAAATATTACTGCAAGCCATGTTTCTTAGCCTAAGGGCATGCAGTATGGTACAGCGTAAGTGACTGGAAACTTAAAACTTTCACAGTACGCAGAGTTCCTCCAGACAGAAGGTAGCTAACCAGAATATTCTGTCAAATCTGGTAACATATTTACTCTTTGTGGTTTTGAGAAATGTGAGTATCAACTTATTTCATCACCCTGTAGTGTAAAGAAGTCAGAGCTCCAATATCAAACCTAATCTGTGAGACTTTTTTGGGTGTCTTCACACTAACCTGAATTACCCATCAATACCATCTAGAGTGTTAAAGCATCTTCTAAAAATCACAGACTTACAGCAGTTTTCCCAACCTTTCACTCTTTGCTATTATTTCCTTGGCAATAGTGAAGCACCAAATTGGTAACGAGATGGGAACACAGATACTTACCATACTCCATCAAAGTCTTGACTTTGGTATGCTCACTGTAAATCTCTATGTGCTCACTGACTCTTGCCCTGCAGATGTGTAAGCTTTCAGTAAAACAACTTGTGCCCAAATCAATATAGAGGCCAAAACAGAAGTAGGAGAAGGACACTTGTAATTAATAATGATTAGATTTGAATTTTACTAATTGAGGGTTGAATCTTCCTCCATTTAAATCAGTGGCAGAATTCCAGATTAGATTTTGCTTTTTCACAGTCAGCAACATACACTTAGCTCTTGCATAGGACTTTATATGCCTAAAGCTCTGCATACCCACTAATTAAAGCTAAGTAACTGAGACACTGAGTGCTGTGTTTCCTCAGTACTAAGTTGACTCACTACAAATAAACCATCCATTACTTTAAAACACTCTCTGGAGTGTTTACAGTTGATTTTACAATCTACTCATTTTAGATTGCTTTGTCCCAAACCTAAAGGTGTACAAATCTGAAAGGTTTCCTGAACTATAAAATGTAAAAGGAGACAAAGCTGTCAGAAATATCAATATTGTTTTGTGAGACTTGCAAAGAAAACCCCCCAAAAGGCAAAAAACCCCAACCTAACAATGACCCACAATATACTTTTAGCCCCCCAAAACTTTAATGGCAATAACTGACTTGAAAAAAAAACCTTTGGATCACAGTTCTCAGTTACAGGAAGACTATTATCTGCTGATTGTATCATACATAGCGTGATGCTGGGTTTCAGCCAGCTCCAAATGAACTGTTTCAGGGTAAAATAATTCTTTCCTGCGTGATTCTGAATGCCCTCAGCCACTGCAGTCTACAGGAGCTGGTGGCTTTTGCTGTGTTCTAGATAAGAGATACAAGATTGGGGTTCATAAAGCAGCTTTTTGACAGCTTGTGAATCAACTTTTTCCTCTGTAAAATGGCTAGCTTTGAAGAGGTGCGAACTTGGCTGCTTTTTATTGTTGTTATTTGGATTATAGGCCATTTTGTTGGTTATTTCCGTGTCTTTCTGACCTCCTATCATCGAAATACCCTTTTTGTTTGCGCCCTGCACACACAAAGCAGCCTTCCCTTGGAAGAGACGCGGAGTGCAGCCGTGTCTGCGGTGGGTCTGGAAGGCCATCTAGTGACACAACCGTGCAGCGGGAAACGCAAAACCCCGCTGGAGTTGTCACTCTGCTTTCCCTTACGTGCATTCCATCATCTTGCTCCACTCAGTCCTGCCCTTGGGGGGTTCTTGCTATTCCCACAGGAGGCATTTCAAAACTCCTAAGCGTTAATTTTGATTTAAGAGCTGGGGGGGGGGTGTATTTGGGACGGAGCACACCGTTAATCCCCGTTAGGAAAGAAACACCATGTTTTGTGCAGAAAGGTGGTAGATGGGCACCTGAGCATGCCTGCCACAAACACAGCATCACTCCCCGACCTGTGTATCAGAGCAAAACGGACCCGGCTCCGGTATTCCCCTGCCTTCCATGGTACACACCACCAGGCAGGTGCCTGGGGCCACCTCATCTGCAGTTAAAATGCAAACCGCCCGTTTCTTTGCCTCACAGCTCACCTTGCATGGCCAACACTGGGTGAATAAGCAACGAGCAGAGCTGTTGGTTCCCACTCGAGCAATAAACACTGTAGAAAACAAGCTGCAGGTCACCTCCAGTGCCAGCCATGTTTGCAGGGGAAGCGGAGCAGGCCT
>NW_009925379.1:0-18354 GCF_000696875.1 Nestor notabilis | reverse complement strand
GAAGGGGGCCCTGCGCGCCTCTGCCCCTCAGCAAAGCCTCCCCGTGCGGGACTGCGCGCTCCACTGCTGGGATTCTGTTCAAATGGACCAAAAGAAGAAGAAGTCCCCGAATTTACTTATTCAGCAGCTGTTTTATTTCAGTTTCCTGCCTCCTTAGGCGTTTTTTGTTGTTTTTGTTTTGGTTTAAAGTTAAGTAAAGCAGTTGCGAGCCGGGATTGGTACCTAGTTAACCGCAACAGGTGAGTGAACGCTACGAACACGTGCTCTGATGTAGTGTCTGGACCTTGTGGGAGTCGCTTGGTGTGGAGATGGGGTCTGGGGAAAGAGGCTGTAACGAGGTGTATGAATACCCTTCATACAGTAGATGCTCACTCCCTATGAACATCAATGTCGCCGCTCATTGCTGTGCGGAAACTTAGGCCAGGAAATGGCGTTAACTAGGAAAAATGCAAACTTCTTAAACGGTAATAGGTTTAAACTTAAACAGACGAGATTTAGGTTAGATACAGGAAAGAAGTTCTTCCCTGGGAGGGTGCTGAGGCGCTGGCACAGGGTGCCCAGAGAAGCTGTGGCTGCCCCATCCCTGGCAGTGTTCAAGGCCAGGTTGGACACAGGGGCTGGGAGCAACCTGCTCTAGTGGAGGTTCTCCCTGCCTGTGGCAGGGGTTGGAGCTGGATGAGCTTTAAGGTCCCTTCAACCCAAACCAGTCTGGGATTCCCTATGGGTATTGCAAGTCAGAAATAATGGTAGAGTTATTCAGCACAACAGTTGATGAGACATGGAGCAGTACTTCCTAAACTGGCAAGTATCACTAGCCTTTAAGAACAGTGTAATGCTATTAGAACCCATGGCCTTGCTCTGGATCTACAGCAGCGCAATGAATACCTGGTGTAAGCTGCCATCTAAACCACCATTTGTAAGAGCTTAGCTTAGTTTCAACCAGTTAATTCTTCTCTTTTCTATGCAAATCACTCAAAAGGTTTTCTTACCTACCCAGCTGTATCATGAAAAAGTGAAATATTTAACAAAGTACTTGTATTTGTTATTTTTCCGTATAGAAAAGTTTTAACTTGCTTTGGTTTCACAGGTTTGCTAAGGTATTGACCTCCAAAGTCCTGTATTGCTATGTGACACTGCAGATGCTGAAGTATTAAGCTAGGCAAGCTCTTTCTCGAGGAGGCAGAGCTTATCTCTGGGATCAGAGAAGCCAGTGGGCTCAAGTTGCTTTGTTTGCCCTTTTGTGGTTGTCTTGTTCATGCTGGCTGTTCCATACCAGGAAAAGAGTCCAAAGGCCTTCTCACTCACTTTTAGAACAGACAGTTGTGAGCTTTATAAATTACTTCAGCTACTGCTCTAAAAATCAGGTTCCTCTCCAAGAGCAATGCACAGTGGTAAAGCCAACTATGAATTTTACTTACTGCTATGTTGTAAAACTGGCTCAAAAGAGAAATGCAAACCTATTTTCCCTTTAAAACCAAGAGCAGCTAATCTAAAGCAAAGGCTTTGGACAAGAGGGAGGGTAATGCTGGAGTAAGGCAGAAAGATGGAAACCCCTGAGTGAGCAGGAGATGATGCTTTGAGTAGGAATGTTACCCAGAAAAGGCCCAAGCCAAGGTCATTTTCAGACAACACCTGGATCAGGAAGGGGTTGCAGAAGAGTGTTGCCTCTGGAAGTCTCACTTAGCATCACATCTGAGCTTCAGAAAGCAGCTTTTACTTATGCTTAGTTTTAAATACAAGCTTATATTCCAGCAGAACAAGCTATTAAGTATTTTCTAACCAGGATTACGAGTTACTGGCACTTTTGAGAGCATACAGGGCATTGGGCTGAAAGTTTCAAGAGCTTGCAATCATCAGGCCTAATGCAAAGTCCATTTAATGTAATAAATGCAATGAGCTTTGGCTCAGAGCATCTATTTCTTAGTTCCCCTACAGACAAAGAAATATAGAAAAATTAGCTCACTTTAAAGTTCAGGGAAGTCCAGTACAATTTTATCTGACCTTTAGTTAAAGGTTTGCCACTTCTGAGGATGCAGCAGATCTTTGCTACTGCTCAGGTAGATGTAAAAGACTGCGGCTTGACTCTCAAGACTTCTCCCCAGGGAGAAGCAAAAACCAAGTGGTATCTCATGGAAAAAACCCCATACTGGTACCCTTTAATTTACTTTACATGGGTTGTTCAGGACTGAAAAGGGGAATTAGCTGGTGGTGGGGGGTCCCTGGAGCTTGTATTTTAAGTTTTTATTACCACTGTTTTAATGTAAGATGTTGTTGATAAGCACCTTTACTTAATCTGAGCTGTTCCTGAAGGAAGCCAAAGCCTTGAACTGTTTATTTGCTCTCCTGGGCACATGGCTTTGTGGATTCCAGGCATCAAGTGGTTAATAGCTGGAAGCTGTGCATTAGGCATTTATGGTGCTAAAGCCCGTTGTAACTTGCCTGATAAAAGGCATTTCAAATAAGCCAGGATTGCATAGAGGAATTTCAGTTGATGGGTTCCTGCCTGGGCCACCCTTTCTCAGGACTTACCCAAAAGCTTTTAACATGTCTTGACAAATGAAGGGAGAGGCTTCAATGCAGCAACAGACAGCAGGTTTATATTTAAAAGCACAAGTGAGAGAGAAACACCCTGAACTATTTGTTCTGTTAAATCCTCTATCAGCACCTCCATAGAGAGGGGTTTTGTGGGTTGGGTTTTGGGGGTTTTTGTTAAAGTACAGGTAAGCATTCCAGTTCAGTTCTCTGCATCCTGACCTAACTTTTCCCAAGCTGCAAAGCACAAACAAATTAAAAGTGGAAATCTTAAACTATCCAGGTGCATGGAAGAGTTGCCAAAACAGGTTGCTACTCCGAACTGGAGCCTTCATTTCACCAGGCACTTCAAAAGACCCAGTTTTCCCAGGCATCAAAGAGGCAGGAACTGTGACCTGGGTCCCTGTGAAGCAAAGCCACCCAAACTGGAAACAGTATTTGCCATTCCGTCCTGGGATATGGTGAACTTCCATTTCACTCATGGGATTTGTGCCATTCAGGGTTGATTTTTTCCCCCCTTGTGTTTGATTGTTTATCTGAGAAGCAACACACAATGCTGAGTATATGCATTATATTCAGACTTCATTTTACAGGTAAAAAAAGGACATATATTAAATATTTCAATCTATAATCAGATTCCTTTGCAAGAATCTCAAGCATCTTTACTGCATTGATGGGTTGGGTTGTTTTTTCGGGGGAATATTTCTAACAGTCTTCATTTTCTTTGTTTTTGTCTCTTTTCACAGATTGCAAGTTCTCTGGAAGAGGCTACATGTCTGTTAGAGGGTTTGGACAGTGCTTAGCTTAACTATTTGAATCTTCATAGTGCCTCTGGGCAATCCCATAATATACATAATCCATTTCACAGCTGCACTAAGGTGTGTGCATGAGCAGTGGCAGGCTGGCAATGCCATGTTGGGACAAGCAGTGTGTTCCTTGCTCCACTATCTGCCTGTGCTTTACGAGAAGCCTGAAGCAAGGAGACTCCAATTATCCTATCGTGTGGGGATGTGACTAAGTGAGATGATTTCTCCCTTATCTAGGCTAAAGGGAAGTAGTAGCTTAACACATTCTCATTATTGCCAAAGGTCTTTAAAAAGAACCAGCATGTACAAGAAAATTGCCTCCTGGCATTCTTTGGATTTTGCAAATTCAGGGATTTAAGGCCAGGAGGGACTATGGTGATTATCTTGTTGGACCTCCCTTGCAAAAGTCATAAAAGCTCAAAGCCTTGAGCATTTAATTTGGAGAAGCTCCTGGCAGTTTCAGATCTTCAAAAGATGGAGAATTGCCATATCCTTTGGTAAGTTGTTCCCACAGTTAACATTACAAAGTGTACCTGGCTACTTGTTACAAGGTAAAATTAAAGTGAATGGAAAAAAACCAAGGATATGGGGGGAAAAAAAGAGCAAATTAAAGTTTCAGCCCTTAGCATCCCCATAAGCACTGACTGTACAGTTTCAAATCTCCTACATACAAGTCACAAATGCAGGTGTACCAGCTCTGCCTCCCTAAAAGGTATGTTAACACGACACACTCGCCTGCCTTTTCCAAGTGAAATAAGGACAATCCATGGATTCTGTTGTCCTTCATTCCACCGGAGTCTGTCTCATACCTAACCAGATTTCAGTGGAGTGAAGCACAAGAGACATGGAGATGAATCAGCAACAAGAGGAACTGCTTCCCACTGACAGAGAAGGGGAACTGCATGGAAGTTTGGATACACCATGGATCCAAACAGAGCGGGCGTGCTGGGACACTGAGAGCAGCAATACACGAGCAGTTCAGTAACCTGAGCATTACTTGAACGGCTCCAGTAAGAACCCATTTTAAGAATGTACTTACTTTCTGCATAACATGTAAAGATTAAAAGCCTACAAAGACCACAAGCTGCTTTCTGGAAGGCTCAAATACCTTATTAACAGGAAACTAAACCCTAATGTGGATAAATTAGATGTGTAACCTCCTCGCTTTCAGTCACCTTCCCTCTAGGATGGTCTGTCCAGCAAAGAAACCAGAACATAACCTTGTTTCACAGCACACATGTATCACGCTGTTTCCCTGGAGGATCTTTCTCTCCAGATTCACACCAGCACTGCCTAGTTCCTTCCAACTCTCCTGCCACTCTGCCTTCAGAATGTGGCAAAAATCTATTAATGTTTTAGACCCATTTATTTTGTAATAAAGGGAATGTAAATAAGATCTAAGTTGAGGGAGAATTTAGATTTTTCAAGCTGAGCACGAGATGGATCTTTTCAGGTGTCAGTGTAAATTCCTTGAAGGTTAATGCAGTTAAACATTTTTGATGCATAAAAGTGTCACATCTAATACTAATCATTCACCAACTGTAATTGCCTTTTCAGAGTTCTCACTTCCCCAAGACAAATGCCCCCAAAAATTAGGTCTGGCAAATTTAAAACAAAACACAAATAATGTCCTCCTACCATAAGGACACGTTATTTGCTTTGATAGATTTAGTACCAGATTTCAAGAATTTATTGTCCTGTATTATTCTCAGCTGCCTGCTTAATCCTTCTTTCCCCTTCCTGTTTGACTGATTTTAAAAGCATTCAAAAACTACTTGCTGATGGCTTTTCTTACAAACACAGACCTGTGAAGGGTTTGCTCCCTGGAAAGCCAACAGCCAGCTTCCATGTACAGTGGTGCTGAGCTCTTCCAGTCAGCAGTCAAAGCTCCCAGCACTGATTTCCAGGTTTGTTCTTCAGCATAACACACACCTTGTGTTGGGTATCTTATAAGAAACCATTTCCCTGCTTAATGTTTTAAAGCTACACTCTTTTTTAAAAAGAAATAATTACAATAACAGGACCACAACATATTTTCAGACCAGAATCCAGCCAACCCTATCCTGTTTCAGTTTCCTATACTTTCTTATCCATCTACTACTCTGTCCTGTGGGTATCTTGAAATACATAACAAACAAAAAGAGCTCTGGAGATCTTTTCCTAATGCATTTTTCCTCAGGGCATCCCAGAACAACTAAGACCTCAGCAAGCCATTCCTTAGCCTTGTGGTGGTGATTGATGGTGGAGGGTAACAAGAAAACTGGCAACAAACTGGGGGTTTTCCCCTGTTATATTTAGTGAGACAGTGAAAGCGAAAGAGAGCAGGAATCGTGTGAAGCATGAACAGATGAAAAATGCATGAGTTTCCTTATTCTCCAATTAATGGTAATAAAATAAAGGGAACTCACCTTCCCACTGCCTGGGTAGCAACAGGGCCAGAGGGCAGGAGCCTCTGCTGGGTAACTGCTTGGTTCTACTGCAGATCCACAATGCTGCATTTGCCACTTTCTCACCCTTCCATCATCCCTGGCTGGCTGCAGCTTCCCAGGCATGAGAGGCCTTCATTTGTAGGACACTGTGAGCTCTATGGATGAAGACAGAAATACAGTTGGGTATTAATGATATGCTAGGGAATATTTACAGCACTACAAGCAATATATTACTTAGCCATTTGTTTTTCCCCCCCATATGAAGGACACTTTGGCTAACAGCTTTCCATACATTAAAGCAATGAATATAATGAGACAGCAGCCAAACTGCCAGAGACACACATTGCTCTGGACAAGTCTTTGTCAATACACTGTGCAGTCAGCTTTAAGAGATGACAGGTGCTATGTAAATGCAAGCTCCTTATCAAAGCAACCATGGCTTGTTGCTCACACTGATGCAGCACCAGAGACAGGAAAAACTCAAGTTACTCCTTGGAGTAATATGAGCAGTCTGAAGACTGAATATTTCCAGACCTTAGAAAGCAACTGCTGATATAGAGCTAGCAATTCAGACAAGAAAAACTTACTTTCAGTCAAAAGGAATAAGATCAAAGCAAAACAGCCAAAAAAGTACCAGGTAGTAGTCCTTGATCATCATGCATTTGGAAACTGCTTCTTGGTGCTGCCAGCAGTAATACCTGGGGCATTATGTTAAACCTCTGCTTATTGAAGGGGCCTTCTTAACACCAGGTACACCTGTACAGATGAACACAGCCCTTTTCTGGCTGCAGCTCTCTACACCTACTAAGTATGGGCTTGCTCACAATGATGCAATGTTTATGTGCCTAGAACAACTTAAACCCCCGTGCCCCTTCCTGCTGCTATTCACGAATACCAAGTCCTGAATAGTGTCTGTCACTGCAACTTGGTGAGGGGGAACTGGAAAAGCCCATTGAAACAGGTTGATTTGGGGCATATTTGAGATGCTGGTTACTAACGGCCTCAGTATCAACTTCACAGAGCACAGAAAATAAACCAGACAAACTTGTTCCAGTGCTGAGGCGCTGGCACAGGATGCCCCGAGAAGCTGTGGCTGCCCCATCCCTGGCAGTGTTCAAGGCCAGGTTGGACATAGGGGCTTGGAGCAACCTGCTCTAGTGGAAGGTGTCCCTGCCCGTAGCAGGGGGTTGGAACTGGAGGAGCTTTAAGCTCCATTCCAACTCAAACCAGTCTGGATTCTAGAATTCTATGAAATGTGGTCTATCGAGAAACACCTCGTTCTCAAAAAGGGCACGTTAGCAAGAACAAGAACCATGCCAAGTGCTCTGACTTCAGAGATGGCATTTCTTAAACTCCCATTACAAAGACACACAAGCCACGAACAAGCACTTTGACACTGGCAGCTTCATTTCACCTTGTGACCTGTGAGCCGCTCCTCTTCCAGCAAGGGCTTTGGCACAGAAGCCACAACAGAATCCTCTGTATGTGCAAGTATCTGCTGTGCTGAGGTGCACTTCAACACCTCAGGCACAGTCCAAGCTGTAACTAGCACAGGGAAGGAAAATCATTACCAATAACTATCCCAAGCAGGGCAGTGCCTTCACTCCAGATGCATTTACTGGTCGGCACAAAAGCAGCAAGTGCGCAGCCACTCCAACTGCCCTGTCAAATAACACTGGGCATGAGCTACAACATGTCTAAAAGGGCACAAGCCCAGCAAAATCTCTGTCCTTGTCGAATCTTTCCCGTAGGAAGATGAGAATACTACTGAGCCAAGCTGAATGCCCAGGGACACGCCTAGAAAAGCCAGCAGCTTTCATCCTTTTTAATAGTTGCATTTCAATACTTTGCTTAAATTCCTCGCCTAAAGTTGGTTTTTATCCAGGAGACAGAGAGGCCCCCATACAAACCTCACGAGCCCTTTCTTTGAGTTGCTTCAGATAAACATTGCCTCGTGTGTGGTGTTAACTTCACAGAGCTCTGAAGCTGAGGGGAGGTTTGGATAAGAGGCCCTTTAGAAACTCTTTACAAATGTAGCTTTGATTGACTGACTGATTGAACTTAATTGCAGACATTCTCTTAATTGTACACTTAATTACTGACACTGTGTCAAAAGACTTCTGCTGCAGCACCTGGAGGACAACCTTGCAAGTAAGTGGCAGTCAAAGGCAGCTGCACCAGGCATCAGGGAGGTGCTGCACGTTGCTACAGCTTGGAAAGGGAAAAAAATCATAATATTTTAATAATATACTATTAGGGTTTCACCCACCCTCAGGCACGCGTGTGCACATACACACAATCACAGATCTCTTCGCAGGGAGGGCCATCTAACACATCAGGAAGAGAAAAGGAACAAAAGAGTAGTAATTACGGGCCCATGTGATAGTTCCACCCTTTTGTGGTCGCTCCTACCATCACAGTGCTGGGAGCTGCAGGGGGAGGGCAGCATGGGCTTTGGCAGGAGCCATACAGCTGCTGGCCACCCCCAAGTTAGTAACTCCAGATCTTGTCTGTTAAAACTGGAACCAGAAATAAAACCCACGATACTCGTTCAATGGGTGAAACTCTGAATATTCTCAGTTTGGGGCACTGCAGGTCTGCCTGAAAAGAGCTCTGCATGGAGCACAGATAACAGCATTCTCACCATTTTTATCTGCAAGAACTTCATTGAGAAGTATAGAAGCCATAATCACAGACAAATTAGTACTTCAGTGAATGCAAAACTTAAAGCCATGCTACAATAGGTTGTATGTATAGTGCATAAGATGCACAAATAAGCAGAAACTGAACTGGATGTGGGCATTTTCCCCCCTCACAATGTTGTTACCAAATCTTGCTATTAATTAGATGTGCTAGTCAATAAAAATAAGTAGGTGCAGGGTATTAGAGATGCTTCCACTACTGCTGCATGTGAATCATTGTGTGAGTCACAGTATCCTCAGTGCATTTATCCTCACTACATTTCCAAGCAGTAGCTCTATTATTCCTGCCAAGGATCCGAGCACAGAGACTGACTAACCAGTAACTCTTACAGAATCCCAGACTGGTTTGGGTTGGAAGGGACCTTAAAGTTCATCCAGCTCCAACCCCTGCCATGCGCAGGGACACCTTCCACTAGAGCAGGTTGCTCCAAGCCCCTGTGTCCAACCTGGCCTTGAACACTGCCAGGGATGGGGCAGCCACAGCTTCTCTGGGAACCCTGTGCCAGCGCCTCAGCACCCTCACAGGGAAGAGCTTCTTCCTTATATCTAACATAAACCTCCTCTATTTAAGTTTAAACCTTATTAAAACTTCTCAGTCTGGGAAAGTAACAAACTGGCACAAACTCTGGCTCTGTTGGGTCAGAGCAAGTCTGAAAACAGTCTGGATACTCCCTTTTCTAACCAGGCCTGTGTATCTTCCAGGAAGCAGTAGCTATGGATTTCAAGCATCTCTGAAATCAGGGCTATACAATGCTTAGCATTATCAGAGACCCTAGAAATGCAGCCAGCTCAGGTGCTGATACATACCTACATTCCCCTAAAAATAGAAACCCAAAGCAAAACAGAGCCCACCAAAACTGTACAACTATCCAAGACTGGAATTGTTTTCCACCCACATCAATGCAATTTGCTCCCAACACCTGGAGTCTTGTTAATTTACCTGTGACATGTTGCTACACTTAATTGCCTTTTACAATTAGTAACATTTCAACACCTCCTTTAATGGCCCAATCATGAAAACACTCTTCTTCTGTGCAGTAGATAGAAGAAAATAGATGGGTGAGCCTCCAATGCAGAACTCCTCTGCAGATACTTTAATGAAGAGCTTAAAAAACAAGCCCCAAAGAGACCATTCTGTCTTTGTTTGGCTCCCACTGCAGACAGACAAGCTGTGTTTGCTCTGCTCTCTGGTCCTGCCCCTCCTGGTGCTGGGCTGTGACGGAACAGCTCTGTGGAATTAATTACAGGGAGAAGTGCTGAACATTTGCCTCCCTCCATTCCTGGCACTTGATGTGTTATTGATTACTCCTGTATGCTAAACAAAGTACATCCTAAATAAATCCTGTTTCCAAACTGGGTGAGACATGATGGGCATAGGAACACAGAACCACCTCTTCCAACTACACAAGCTCCTGCCTGTCTAATGGAAATCTTCATTAGACTAAAGCTTTGCAGAATTGCTTTGATGAAGTATGACTGCAAGTGCTGGCTGCAGTCTGGTGGCCATTCTCTCTCAGCAGAGATTTGAGGCTGCATTTGACAACTACATTGAGTTGAAGAGAGTGAGGGAACCTTGCTGCTGCTAAATGCTGCAGAACTCAGCTGTAAAATGAGTGTGAGACACTGATGGGTCCAGCTCCATGTAGGGTACACCAGCGACAGACTGCACTGCATAAAGACCATTTGGTTTTGCTCACAATTTCAGTCTGCAACATGCATTAGGATTTTCTGTGCTTTCCCCTTTCCTCCCACTCCTCACACCTTTTCAAGTTCAGAGACGCTGAGCTGAGCAGCACAATTCATCCTCAAATCCTGAAACTCTGTCGACTCCGAGTTTCCTTTCAAATCTCTGCTGAACTCCATGCTGGCTTTCACTCTGGCACCTGCAGGTCTCCTCCTCTAGATTTACTCAGTTAAGTATTTTGACCTTGAGAGGTTTAAACTTTCTACCAACATGAAATCACTGCAACCCCACTAACGCAGTCAAGCACGTGTGATCTGCACCATGCACACCAATGACATACAACAAAAGGTCCCACTTTCCAGCTAGATATTGCAGGGATTGTGGGCTGTCATATCACCAGCACAACAAATGTTCTTTCGTGTTTCCTTTATAACATCAGCTCTTCAATTATTTGGGTCAGGACATGATCTGGGTGCTGATGGGCATTTGCTACCCAGTTTGTGCCCAGGTCCCAGATGACTGGAAAGCAGCGAGCACCAACACACCTCTGGGAAGCACCCGTGGGATCTCATCCCTTCAATGCGGTTTTAGCCACAGGGTGAGTCCCACCACAGGCTTCACATCCAAAATGGGGTGTGTGACTGTAATGACCCATTTCCACCTCTACTGGAATATTCTGTGCTGGATTATTTCACTGGCAAATGTATAAATGCCAAGGACAGCAGCTCATTTCATTCTCACTGCAGGTCAGTGTCTCCAAGCAGGAAGGGCATCCTGCCCTTGCTCACAGTGATCTCTCGATGTGCCTGCTCTCAGCTGTGTGTAAACTAGAGTTAAGTCAGAAGCAAGCTCAGCACCTGCAAAGCCAGCCCAAACCAGCTTCTCCAAAAGAGCCAGTGAAGTCTTAATGCTAGATAGAGCTTACAAATAAAGCAATGTTTTATTAAACTACTATTACATTTTGATTGAATGGCATTTGGACTACATAGGAGCAGACATATTCCTGAAAGTAATTGGTTTTCCACATCTGCTTTCCTTTCTAATTGGACTAATTACTTCAGTGTAGGATCATGTTCACTACTCTCCAGAAAGCGAGAAACCTTGATTTACAGTGAGAAGAGCAGCAATTAGAGAGAATTAATTCATACGGCAACATCTAAATAAATCATATTATGAGAAGACAGCAATGTAATTATTGTGACTGGTGACTCCCTCGTGGAGAAGCATCATCCTTAAGCCTAAATCAAGCAGCTCAGTTCCCTGAGGAATCCACCACAGCTCCTCCAATTTCACAGAGCATGTACTACCAATTTTAGCTTTAAGACCTAATTGAGGTGCATTGTCAAAAACAATAGGGTCTAACACTCCTCAGGCAGCTTAGAAAGAACAATCAAATCCTTGACAACCCCGTGGTTGTTCTCCGAATCAAATGTGTGTTCAACAGCCACGGATAACATATGCCACCAGCAGCTTCCCATCAAAGGTGCACGAATTTTATGGCTGTAATACCCTCCATGATGAGCCAGGCTTTTCTTACTCTCCAAATCCAGCCTACCCTATCCAGATGGCTGATTAAAAGGCTTAGTGAGGAGAACATGCTGAACTACAGGGCTTCAGAAGATGATCCTGCTCCACACACTGACAATTTATCTTCCTACTTATACATTAGCAGGCTGGAACTACCTTCTTGATGGCAATCAAACATTTCTTTGCTACTTTGGCAAGTGGTGAAAGCCACTTTACCAAGGCAGAGCTCCTCCATCTGCTTATTAGTTCTGTCCTTAATGTCATTCTCATCAACTCACCAGGAACTTTGGTGTTCCTCTCACAAATGCCTCCTGCTAAGGAAAACGTTACCTTCTTCTCATATTGTTCACATACTTCCAGAAGAAATGCCTTTTTTGGGGAGGAAGAGACCGTTTCCTCACATAAAACAGCACTGAATTTTCTGTGCAGGAACTCCATGGCTTAGAGTTTGCCATACCAAGAGCTAGCTCCGGGCATGGAGGTAGAATAACCCAGTACTCCCCCTCAGTTCATTAGCTCTCTTAATATGGTTGTTCTACTTCCAGACTGCCTCTGTACAACTCTCACCCTCTGAATTAGTAGTGGGCATTCCCCACTTCAGAGACACTTACTACTTTTATATGTTAGATAGTCACATTGTCGTACACTATCAGATCATCAGAATCACATGCATAATAAGCATGACAAGAATTAGCATAATATGATGTTATACTTCATGTCCACAACCTGACACATCATCTGTCCCTGGCATCAAGAAAGCCAAGTTTCACATCCAAACAATTACCCTCTCTTAGCAAATGCTTGATCCATTAGGAATTAAGGTGATAAATTGTCAGTTCAGACAGGTGGAAACATATCCATCTTGATTTGCCATTCTTTTGCCACAGCAGGTAAGTACAATCATCAGTTACAGCACCTGCTGGCTCCAAGCAAAGCTCCATGACAGGGAGGGAAAAGTGTTTAACACTAAGCCTGGACAAAAAACAAAACAAAAACAACCAACCAAAAAAAAAAAAAAAAACAACCAGAAAAAAACAAGAAAAAAAAACAACCCACAAAGCTTGTCACTTTGTGGTTTTAGGTATATGTGTCTAAGAGCTCAGCTCTTTCTGTTAGTATTTACTGCTATTCCAATCTTCTCTCCCTTTCCTTCCAAGAGATTTTCATGGCTGCCATTAAATCTCTAAATGTTTAAAAAGATAATCAAGAAATAAAAACTAAACCAAATCAAAATGAAGACATATCCTCTATGAATTCACCCTGACTGTCACACATTTGCATGCAGAAACAAGGAACCCTTGGGATGGATTCCTTACACCCCATCACCTGGAGGCCATTTCTATGCAGAACACACACATACAGGGTGTAAAATGCTGCACCCCACTCCAGTTGCTCTCTGTACTCATGGTGTGAGTGCCACAGCAGGTTAAAATCTGGATTTCAGTGACAGGGAGCAGCTTAACAGCTCTGAATGGAGCCCACCTCTGCACACACCTACAGAAGAGAGTCACAGCAGCACAAAACCAGTCCATTCGACTTCCCGAGATCGCTTCATTATTACACCAGTATTTGTTGTGTTATCCTGGCCTAGAAGCAGAATAATGGAAAAACGGATCCAATTACTTTGGAGGCATGGAAGAAAGCAGAGACTTTAAACTTATTTTAACCTTATATAACCATAACAAAATTATGGATGCAGAATTATGAGAGGTCCTGAAGGAAATGAAGGCCACAGGAACCACGTCCACATGAAAAAACCCCAAAAGATGTACAAAAATACATTCAAGTACCACAACAATGTAAGAACTACTCTGAAGGTAAGTGCAACAGCTCATAATTCACAGCCATTACTCTTTCATCAGTGTTCAACTGAAGGTTAAGATTTTAAAAAGGCAATTATCAACAATAATTTGCATTGAAAGAAGCTTCTCTGTTGCTTTTACATCTTGAGGGGTAAGAAGTGAGAAATGCAGCAAAGAAAGCAACATCTTTAATATAACAGAGGAGGATTTTGTTCAAGGAATATCCATGCAATCAGGTACACCACAAAAAGGTGTCCTGGGTTCAGTAGAAAGCAGAGCCTATACGGGCATTTGTTAAAAATCAAACCACTTAGGACATTTTGTTTGTGTGAGGCTGGTCAAGTAAGACAACAGAAGCTTCCTCACACACACGACTGAGCCACAGTGACATATCCTGGAATCTCTTTACTCTTTCAGCCAAGTTTCCGTTGTTACTCCTTGTGGGACGTTCACCAGCTCACCAGTACGAGGAAGTCTTGCACAACTGGGAATAGTGGAAAGGAAAAAGTCAGATCCCACAAACGAGGCTGGTCAGGAGCAGGCAGGGAGTGGTCTTACTGCACTTGGCCATTCTTCCACCTCCCAAACCTCCACCAGGCAGAGCAGCAACAGCTCTTCTGACCATCATTTACTCCCCTTGAATGACTTAAAATCAATTTTCTAGCAGAGGTATCACAGGAAAGACACTCCCTGTTCCGGGTTTGGTTTTCATTGCTGGTGCTTTCTCCCACCACTCTCCTAATAACCATGGATTAATGAACAATTACACGGCTCCATTCTTCCCGCCGTGTAATTCCAAGAAAAGAAGAGCATCTTTCGGGAACATTATGCTTGAAAAACAAAGGAGAGCTTTGACTGTCAAGTCACTGATGTTCCCTCTTTGCTTAAAAGCTTTCCAATTTACTTACAAATTATAGTGTTTTTAATGCAAATTAAGCACTAGAGAACATTCTTTCCTTCCCCCAGATTAGCAAGAACCAAATTGACCAAGAAAGCCAAACATGGAATCTGGACATAATGAATATTTAAAATAATGAGCCTGTTTAATTATTCTGATTGGTGAAGTATGAGGTTATTAAATGCCTCTGAACTGATGACAGGGTTTGAGCATATGGTTTTGCTTTCTGAACACAGAGAAAATGTTTTCTGATACTGTGTGTTCCAGTAGTCTTTGTTGAATTAGCTACGGGGATGAAATACAGCTACACATGCTCAGAGACCTTTGGGAAATATCTCTTGCTTCAGAAGCAAATACCACAGCGTGGAAGGAAGAGGCATTCTAAGAAAGGGCGAGCGAGAGCACAGGAATCAGTCAATTCCTGCACAAGTTCCCTGGCTCATTCCAGATGCTTAGGGAAAAAAAAATAATGTTCCTTCAGTTCTGCTTTTGCTTCAACTTGTCACTGAGTTTACATCTGCCTGCTAAGTCTCCACTTCCACATGCAGGAAAACCCTAAACTTAGTTACAAAAATACACTGTACTGAATCTGACAGGAAAATACACCAAGTTCCTTGTGTCTCCTATTAGCATTGTGGAAACACTTTCCAGCTTTTTTACTTAGAACCCTGCAAATCCTTTTTAGGCATCAGGTCTCTAAATGCCTGTAAGTTAACCAGCCAGTTACATCTTCTGTGCCCAAAAGGCTATTACATGGCACTTGCTTCCAAAAACCCTGCACCAGATTACTGAGGAAAGCACACTCTGCAAAAGCAGCGCATCAACAGGGAGAAGATGACAAGCCCAGAATCCCCAAATAAGCAGATAACAATGTGACTTCCCCTGATCCGCTTTTATAGTATCCATCTGCACAACTTATCTTAGTTAATATAGTACGAGGCTGTCTTTGTTCCTTTCCCACGGCATAAAACAGTTTGGATCCTCCCCTTTTATTCAGGGATTTAAATTCCAGAGTATTTGTGTTTCTGTATAAATACTCTCAAGTTCATAGGTGCTCATCTCCAAATGGGGGGGGTGGGGGTGGGAAATGTGAACAAGCTTTTACTGGAGGTCCTGATTTTAAGGTATTTAGTACCTGCTGCTTCTCTCAATTTCATGGGCCTTTGGGTCAGTGCTTTCCACTTCCCAGTCATCCAGACAGGAAACTTCACTGCTGCGATATAACAATCATGCTTCGCACAGGGCTGAGCTGAAGCTTGTGATGCACCTGTTCTCCCCTTAATAATCTCTGCCACCTCCTTCTCTGGCTCCAGCAGTGACCTTCAGACAGCAGCTTCAGGACTGCACTGTGCTCTTGTAGGGCCCATCAAGAGACTACCTGGGTGAAGCAAGCTCATACCACCATGGCAGCTCATGCACACCTCCTGCTTCCTAATGCCATCTGCTCCTCCCTAAACCTATTTTGGGCTTTAATTAGAGATTCTGGAACTTCTGGAGACAGAAGGGCGAAGACATGAATGAGCACATCTGGTCCCTGCCTCCCAGCTTGGTATCTTGTACTTTAAACATCCCTAATATCTAATGGCTCTGAGCACAGGGTGTCTGCCTCTGTTTTTTGGTGTGCACTGAGAAAGGTCAAAACCTGATGGAGAAATTCACTGCTCTTGAGCTTTTTAGTACAGATTCTCATTCTCCTGGTTTCTCATGCGTTGGCTTAGTCAGCATGCATCTATCTGACTTCCCTCTGCCATCCCATCTCCGGCACTGCACCAACTGCTTCTGCTCCCTCAAGGAGAAAGCTGGAAGCAGAACACCAACCACTGTGCAATTTCCTTGTCGACATCTTTCCTTGAGCTAACATGGAGAAGCAGTTTAGGATTCATCCGAATTCAACACCCCCTTACTCCTCCATTTCCTCTTGGCTTCTTGCACTTTAATGCAACTATGTACCATGTGAAGAACATTTCAACCCTAATCCCAAGACAGATGCTCTGAAATGGTACAGGGGAAGGATGGAGACCAGGCATTACCCCATGGGGTCAGAAGGGCCAGACAGGAAACGGTTTTCAGTTGCTGAGCAGATTTCTCCATTATTCTGCCAAGGTGTTTTCTGTTGTTTTTTAACTACTCAGAATTATTGGCTATTTCAGAATACTTTAAAGGAGCCTGGTGCCTAAGGGTAGGATCCTAGCCCTTTCCCAGAGACCAGAGCACTCAGCTGCCATGCTGGTAACCCTGTGATGCTCCCCAGCACCGGCAGACACAGCTGCCCCAAATGGCCACGGGCACCTAATGCCAGGTCTGATGCAGTCCACACACTGCTCTACTGCCAAAACACATCCTTGTGCAGTTCCCACTGAGCTTTCCCACTGCTGGCAGCAGCTGGCAAATCCCCCCTCAGGAAAAAGAAAACAAACCTCAAGCTCCTACCTACATGAGCTACTGCAGGAAAAAACACAAAACCCACAAAAGCCAACTAAGCAAACAAAAAGGAGATAAAAGCAGTTTGCTTTAAGGCAGCAGCTTTTCTGAAAGCCCACAGTAAATCTTTAAGATTATCAATAATGAACACATTCAATGTCTTTTTTCAGCTTCTTTTAAATCACTTCTTCCAGTGGAAAGAAATCAGTCCGGGGGGTTGTTCATATGCGAGCTGCATTTATTATCAAGGGATTGACATTGTGAGAGGCTGAAAGAAGTAAAATGAGCCTCGACAAGGCTCAGGGAAAAAAAAGCACGCTGCCACTTTATAGTCCTTCCTCCACCTATTTGTCACAGCACCCCAGTAATGAGCACTGGAATTCATCTCCCTCTAATGACACTCGCAGTGGTAGACGTTTTCCCAAATTTAGTCAAGTGACAACACAAAGTCTTTAATATGCAAAGGAGTCCTTTGTGTAACTCACCATAACTTTGGTGTCTTGTCACGCCTTACACAAGTTCCAGGAGAAACAAATTGTAATAATCATAGGAGTGAACAAGCTGGAAGGAACATGCCACAACAATAATGAAGTTTGTTGATTTTTGTGTACACGTAGACATAAATTACATAAAACTAAAAGTAGTTCCATGAATTTCTTACAAATCACAGTAATTCAGCCCTATAGAGACCACATAGGTATCACACATCCAAGCAGCAGAGAACACACTTGTCAGTCACTCCCCATTTCTCAGCTGCCTCAAACACAAGTATTGTGCCTTAAGCTCCATTTTCTATTCCTGTCACATTAATATTTTCCTCAGCTACTGAGGCAGTATGAAAACCACGGCTCATGCTCTTCGCATATGTCAGATATTAGCACGTTATAAACCAAGAGGACTGCTTTACAGGATTGTTTCCAAGCCACAGGAGAAGCGGTGCTGCCAACACTCACGCTACATAAAGCACAAGCTGGGCCTAATGATGAAATGGGCTTTGCAATGACAGAATTGAAAGAAGAAACAAACTTGACATTTTAATGATTCAGGGTTTTTCTTCTAAACCGCTACCTGTATTCCACATTTTCTCAGCTGACTGGGACAAAGCACAGAACCAAGTGGTGCTGGGGCAAGCAGCATGTATGTGAAGCTCACAAAAACATCAACTCTCATGGGTGAAAAACATCAAGCAGAGGTGTTGAGTAGCACAATGCTCCCAAGTGAACGCACAGTGGGACAGTGCTGAGCTCAGCCACCTTCATATCATGAATCACAGAACAGTTTGAGTTGGAAGAGACCTTAAAGCTCACCCAATTACAACCTCCTGCTGTGGGCAGGGACACCTTCCACCAGACCAGGTTGCTCAAAATGCCATCCAACCTGGATTTAGATGAGATCTTAGGAAGAAGCTCTTCCCTGTGAGGGTGCTGAGGTGCTGGCACAGGGTGCCCAGAAGAGAAGTGGCTGCCCCATCCCTGGCAGTGTTCAAGGCCAGGTTGGACACAGGGGCTTGGAGCAACCTGCTCTAGTGGAAGGTGTCCCTGCCCATGGCAGGG
>NW_009925378.1:3709-3913 GCF_000696875.1 Nestor notabilis | reverse complement strand
GTGTGTCTGCGTTGGTGCATGCACGTGCCCTGAGCGCCAGACCAGCCCCAGGGCACCACACCGGGGTCCAGCTCCCAGCACAGAGCAGGGGAGCCCATCACCAGCCCCATGGCAGTGTCCTGCAGGGAGCACCGGGCGCTCCGGGTCAATCCTGATGGATCGCCACTGGGATAGAGCCCGGAGCCGCGGCATCGCACCGGTGTG
>NW_009925378.1:2520-3629 GCF_000696875.1 Nestor notabilis | reverse complement strand
GACAGGACCTGGCTCGCGGGGCCGGGGGGAGCCAGTGAATTTGGGCACAGATTCCATCTCTGCTGCCAACTCGCCGGTGACTCGGGCAAGTCATTTCCTACAAGGTCTTGCCCTCTGGGCCCTCCGCTCTTAAATAAAGCAGTCGCTGTAGCTCCAGCCCACTCTATGCCTGGTTTTCCAGGCCCGGCTGTGCCAGGTGGGATCCGTCCCAAGCTCTGCCTTGAGGCTTGAGAGCACAAGAACCTCCTGGAGCTCGAGCAGCTTTCCAGCATGGTTCCTGCCAAGTGAGAATAACTGGTGCAGCTGGTCTCCCCGCTCCCCTCCACCCCACATTAGATATAATTGCCTATTTTAATTAATAAATTGGAGGCCACTCAAAGGAAAGCGGCGAGATTTGTTACAAACACTGCAGGGATTGTCTGCCAGCCCCGAGCCAGTCATGTCACGGCGCATTTGAATCGGTCTCCCTTTGAATTCACTCAACAGACAGATCACATCAAGAGATTTACATCCCCCACCTCGTCTCCCCCAGCCTTGCCCCTCCGGCTGCGGGTCCGGATCCCGGATCCCGCCCTGGCACTCATCCGGCACCTCCTGATAACCTGTGAGCAGCCCCGGCTCCGACGGGCTGCGAGGCCAAAGGGAGGGATGCTGGTGGTGCGAGGGCCCCTGCCAGCTCCCTGCGTGCCTCTGACTCCCTGGATCTGGGATGTCACCAGCAGGCAGTGGCTGGAAGCCACGGAGGCAGGGAGGCAGCGTGGAGGTGTAATGCCCATATCATATAGCGCCTGTATCTCATAGAGCCCGTATGTCACAGAGCCCACCCTGGGGGAAGAGCAGGGTCTCGGGAGAGCTGCTTTCAGGCTCCACCAAAAATTTCCCTTTTTCTTTTTTTTTTTCTTTTCTCTCTGGATTCTTTGCTTTTCTTATGCTTGATTTAAACCATTGTTTTTCAAGGGAAATTTTAATGCGAAAAACATGTTCTGTGTTTTCTACTAGCTGCAAGCCTGGGCTATGGAAGCAATCAAGCTCCTCGGCTGACGAGGGCTGTGGGGTGCATGGGGGGCTCCATGGGAGGATATGCCCTGCCGTGGTTTTGCCCACTGCTG
>NW_009925378.1:0-1420 GCF_000696875.1 Nestor notabilis | reverse complement strand
TCCCTACGGGTGATGCTGGGAACATCGTCCTCTTGTACCTCCACAGGGCAAAGGTCCCAGTTTACTCACAGTGTTGTCCTCATGGCTTCCTGCAGGATGAAGGTTCCCCCTTCGTGCGTGTGTGTACACGGGTGATTTTGACATGCGTGTACATGGGGGGTTTTGACACGCGTGTACACGTGTGGTTTCCCTGCATCATCTTCCTTGTGAAGGTGTTCCCTGCTTGAATAGGAGGTGGAAGCTTCTGGTGTGGTGGCAGCAGCAGAGCGGGGCTGGACCCTGGCTGGTGACCGCAGCTTGTGCTGGTGTTTGGGGCTCCCCCCGCAAGGCTCCACCAGCCACGTGGGCAACAGGCTGGTTCTGTGAGGAGTTCGGGAAGGCGGCTGGAAATCTGTGTGTGCGCAGCCAGGAGAGATGGAAACCGGCTGCTGGCCATGGACAAGAGACATCTGTGCTTCCACTGTGGGGGAAACGTGCTGTGTGACCGCTGGTTCCTTCTCCTGGGCCAGGCAGCAGAGTCCTGTGGGATGGGATAGGACAGGACGGGATGGGATGGGATGTCCCTGCTGCCTCCTTGCTCTGGCTGCTGCTTTGCTGCATCTCAGCCTTCCCGGACTCCACTGGGCTGGTTCAGCCTGGAGAAGGCACCTGAAGGGGAGACCTTACAGCAGCTCCAGTGCCTAAAGGGGCTACAAGAAACCTGGAGAGGGGCTTTGGACAAGGGCCTGTAGGGACAGGCCAAGGGGAATGGCTTGAACCTGCCAGAGGGGAGATTGAGATGAGCTCTGAGGCAGAAGTTCTTCCCTGTGAGGGTGCTGAGGCGCTGGCACAGGGTGCCCAGAGGAGCTGTGGCTGCCCCATCCCTGGCAGTGTTCACGGCCAGGTTGGACACAGGGGCTTGGAGCAACCTGCTCGAGTGGAAGGTGTCCCTGCCCGGGGCAGGGGTTGGCACTGGATGAGCTTTAAGGTCCCTTCAACCCAAACCAGGCTGGGATTCTATGATCGGGAGAAGGGGCCAGGGAGCAGAAGCCGTCTCGCAAGTCCCGCTCCTCAGCCCGGGTGCAGGCGGGTGCTGGGTGGCTTTGGCAGGAGGGAGCCGGGTTTGCTCAGGAGTCACACAGGCCGGGTGATCAGATTTGGAGGGGCAGGTCTTGGGAAGATGTGGGAGCCTCCCACCCCCCGGCCCTCCCCATATGCAAGCTCTGCTGCCCTGCCCTCCTTCATCTGCACAAGTGGAAGTGTCCCAGGAACATGAAACGATTACTCGGCGAGGAGAATCCAGCTCAGCATTTCTTGGCATTTGTTCACGGCTTTTCATCTTCAAAGCTCCTCGCAAACATTAGCTAACTAATCCCTGCACCCTTCCTGTGAGATAGTGCAGGATCAAGCGGAGGAGCATTATCTCTCCGCAGCAGATGGG
>NW_009925377.1:11602-23038 GCF_000696875.1 Nestor notabilis | reverse complement strand
CGCTGGCCCGCAGCAGCAGTGACCGCTCATCGCTTCTGGAGAAACTTCATTTTGCTGCCTATGGAGAAATAAGAGAGACACAAAGTGCTCGGCATCACTGAAGGGGCGGCTGAACACAAAACACGAGCACACGAGGCAAAGAAGAGGCTCTGCTCTCTTTCCCATGCAGTTATTTGGTCAATAGCAAAAGTCTTCCCTGTGAGGGTGCTGAGGCGCTGGCACAGGGTGCCCAGAGAAGCTGTGGCTGCCCCATCCCCGGCAGTGTTCAAGGCACAGGGGCTTGGGACAAACTTTGGTGTGAGTTGCCCGTGCCCATGGCAGGGGTTGGAGCTGGATGATCTGAAGGTCCTTTCCAACCCAAACCATTCTGTGATTCATTTAAATAAAAAAATACAAATCAACACAAAGCAAGGGTGTTTCTTTACCAAGACTGCGAAGGATTTTGTTCATTCCAGTCGGTTCAGTCCCTGGAATAGTCTCCAAATACTCCAAAGCACGGACCTCAAACAGGCCTAAAGGAGAAAAACCAGAAACAATCACTCACCTAATAGAGCTATTCCATCTTCTAGCGTGTGACAGCTTGTACCATTAACAAGGAGGTTACAAAAAGGAAATCATGGGTGTGATGTAGGCTACAAGATGGGAGATGTAAAAACCCTTTGCTTCAGCCCTTGGTTAGAAGGGCAGGAGTTACCATTGACACCAAAATGCCAGTGGGATAACTCGCCAGCACAAAAGGTGTCCTAAGAGTTAAGTTGTCTGACATGAGAGTCTGAAAGTGAGTCTGTAAAACAGGAAAGTAAGATCCAGCCTCACCTTTGACCGGGTTCTTTCTCAGCTCTCGGTCCTGGATGAAGCCTGCAAACATTTGAGTTTCCATGAAGAAGTGCAGGAAGTGCCGCACGTTGCGCGAGACGTGGGATTTGCGGAACAGCTCCCGCTGGAACACGCGCTCCCCTCTCTCTGTGACGTTCATGTGCAGGGAATAGTGTCCAACGATCTCCACAAAGAACTGCACAAAAGCCTCAGAGACCAGGGAGTTCAGGGGCAAGTCACCTGCAAGGAGGACAACAGAGGAGACGTTTCCCTCTACATTCGCCACTTTGGTTCCTCCTCTTCTACAAAATCAGCAGCAGTTACTCTCTAGGCTGTCTCAGACATGAAATCCCAGATGAGTGTTTGATACCAAAGAAGCCACAGCTCAAGTATTAACATTTCTCTCCCATGTCAACTCTCTGCTGCAGCTGAGACAGGTTCCACTCCACAGCTTTTCCAGCAGTTAAGGCTTTCACAATTTCTCTTCCCCTGTCAAACGCAGAGTTTTAACAAGATGGAAACTCATACCAGACTAAGTTGACTTCTCTTACAGAATCAGGCAAATTACAGAACACAAACCCACTGGAAAACTACCTTTGTTACTTCTGATGTGGAATGACACCATTTCCCAATTCTCCCAGTGCAATTTCTCAAGCTCCTCAATGCTCTTTAAAGTTCTCACATTTATCTGATGGATTATGCAGAAAGCAGTTCAGCTTTAAAAACAACCAGTGGGATCAACCCTCTTAAGTAAAGAAACTTGCTGCCTTCTCTATTTGAGAACCATGTTCCCTGTGCCACTTCAGAAAAATCAAAGAAAACTCAAAACATGGGAACTGATACACTTGGCCCAAGAAAAACTCGAGCTTTACATCTACGGACTGTGAAAAGAGGAACAAGTGTTAGGACGCAAAACTTCTAACGCATTCACAAGAGAGATGTTCATAGAATCAGATTGGTTTGGGTTGGAAGGGACCTTAAAGCTCCTCCAGCTCCAACCCCTGCCCCGGGCAGGGACACCTTCCACTAGAGCAGGTTGCTCCAAGCCCCTGTGTCCAACCTGCCCTTGAACACTGCCAGGGATGGGGCAGCCACAGCTTCTCTGGGCACCCTGTGCCAGCGCCTCAGCACCCTCACAGGGAAGAGCTTCTGCCCCGGAGCTCATCTTAATCCCCCCTCGGGCGGGTTCAAGCCATTCCCCTTGGCCTGTCCCTACAGGCCCTTGTCCAAAGCCCCTCTCCAGGTTTCCTGGAGCCCCTTTAGGCACTGGAGCTGCTCTAAGGTCTCCCCAGAGCGCAGCAGAGGGGCAGGATCCCCTCCCTGACCTGCTGCTCACGCTCTGGGGGTGCAGCCCAGCACATGGGCTCTGGGCTCAAGCACACACCGATGGGTCACGGGGAGCTTCTCATCAACTGCTTGGGACTGCCTTGACCCAGGTGCAGGACCTTGCATGCTCTCAGTAAGGTCACAGGAAAATGCCTTTCTAAAATGTTTATTTCCTCTCCCTCATTTGCTAATGGGAAAAAACTTGTCCGTAGAAGTACCTTGTATGTCACTCTGTTGATGAGACAAGATTTCACTTCGTTCTTCCAAGACTTGGACAAGAGCAGCCTGGAGTTTATGGGGCAGGATCTCGTCTTCATCTGACACCTAACAAGAAAAATGGCCATTTTGACAACCTTCTCATGGTGAACTGATGAGAAATACTCATAATGTGGCTAAAGCAGCTTGAGGGAAGTTACTCTGTGATATGGTTTGTCCTGGGGGAGAACACACATTTGTCTTGCAGCCACAGAAATTAAAATCATTTGCTCAGCACCCTCCCACTAGATCCTGTTGGAGTCACACACACAACTGGCCACCACAGAACAGTGTGTCCTAGATCCACAACGCAGACACAGGCTTATGATACCAGTGATAAAACACACAAAACCAACAGAAAATAACCCAAATCCTTTACTACCTTTCTCCAGTTGCAGGCTGCAATGCAAAACAGAACAGTCAGGTAAGAAAAAGGAGATGCAAATATCCTCCTGAACTACTAATACGCCCGTATGTTCACAGCGACTTGTGAGGTAGAAGCACATGAGGTGAAGTTCAGCAGAGAACCGCAAGTGAAGTGTGATAATTTGTCTCACAACTATCACCCTTGGGGGGAAAAACCAACCAACCGAAGGAAAGCCACCCCAGGTAGATAAGAGAGGAGAAAGCCCTGCAGAGAATATGGACACAGCCAGCCAGAAAGCAGCAAAGAGCCTTCGTGGTCCCCTTCACATAAAGAACCCTCTCACTACTCCTGTTGAAATCAGGCTCCAATAGGCAGCATCTTTGGCTTCACAGAGCTCTGCACCTCGTGCAGCTTCAGTATTACAACAAGGATGTGTAAGCCCATTCCCTTCTCTATTGGTCTAAAAGGAACACAAGATACTTCTTCAGCCACTGGAGCTTCCATAGGAGTACCAGCTGCTGCTGAGGCCTTGTTCTCATTTTCTTTCACTGATGCCTTTTCCTGGCATATAACCATGAGTGACTGGTCCCATTATTTCACTCACCTCTTGGAGGAACTTGTCAGCACAAAGATCAACGATCAGCACCTGGGGAAGGATGTACAAAACACAGACTCTTACAACCAGGTATGTTGCTGTACAGAAAAAAACCCTTTTCTTTCCGAGTGCCAGGGGATGTCAGACTCCCAACACAAACTGCAGCCTGTCCCTAAGGACAGCGAATAGTATTGATCCTTGATACCAGTGGGACACCCTGACATGGACCTGGCAAGTTCACCAACCTCAGCAAAGTTTGAGAGTTTACGTAAAGACAGAACCCACAGAGATTATTCCAGATGTCAGCCTCATGCCATTGCCACTGGCCCTATACTGTGCTTCACCCAGTTCTCACCTCTTCTATGGGCAGGTCCTGGAGCTGTGGTAACGAGCAGGAGAGAATGCCAATTAGGAATGGGGTCGGAGAGCACACAATATCAATCATAGAAGTTGGCAGGACTGGTATGTAGGTGTGTTGCCAAGTGAAGGGATAAAGCGTTGCAACTGCAGCATGGCCACATTTAGACAGAGTGCTAGAAAGGTAAGAGAAGCACAGGGTGGATTGTCAACATCTCCTTCAGTACCTGGCTGCAGACACAGGTTAGAAATGCTCAGGGCAACATAATTCACACACATTTACACATCAGCACAAGCCCCATGCATCCACTTTTAAAGGCAATTCTGAGGAGCACGGAATAGCATCAACCCAGACTAAAGAGGTAAAGGAAACATTCCTGTATCTCCTGTCTTGGGTAAACAGTATACTCCAAATTCCAAGCGTGCACGTGTTGTGTGAAAAGTCTGCAGAAAGCTTGTAAATGTCACTATTTACAACAAGTTAGACAAGCTTGCACATGAAAACAGGCCCAAGGCAGAAGAAAACAGTGTCCCTAAGAACCTGCTTTTACCTCAAGTTGTCAGCGACAAAGATCACCCTCCTTTCCAGCAGGAGAGATGCAAAGACCCGAATCGTGTGAGACACACTGAGGCACTTAAAGAGGCATTCGAAGTCAACGTGTTCCAGTCGGGAATCCAGCGGGCGGCAGAGCTCCAGCACCTACAGGCAATCAGAGATGCAGAGCGCTGGAGAAGAGCCACCGCAGAGCCAGACCAGGCGAGGGGCAGCCTGCCTAGAACATAGAATGGGGGCTCCTTGCAAGTGGAACCCCGTGGCCTGGGCAGTCCAACCGCCCAGAGGACTCCCAGACCACTCTGCCCTAAAAAGCAGGGAATGACTTCTACAGTAGATGATTCAACAGGGTTTCTGTGGCAGCCCCTCTCTGGACATAAAGACATTATCCCCACTTGCGTGCAGTTCTGGTGTCCTCAGCGTAAGGACATGGAGCTGTTGGAGCAAGTCCAGAGGAAGGCCATGAGGATGAGCAGGGGCTGGAGCAGCTCCTGTATGGAGACAGGCTGAGAACATTGGGGCTGTTCAGCCTGGAGAAGAGAAGCTGCTGGAGACCTCAGAGCAGCTTCCAGTGTCTGAAGGGGGCTACAAGGATGCTGGAGATGGGACCTTCATCAGGGACTGGAGCAATAGGACAGGGGAAGTTCTGGTTGGAGATAAGAAGTTTTTCACTGTGGGCCAGGTTGGACAGAGCCTTGGGTGACATATAGTGTGAGGTGTCCTTGCCCATGGTAGGGGTTGGAACTGGGTGATCTTAAGGTCCTTTCCAACCCAAACCATTCTGTGATTCTATGATCTTCAGACTAATGTTTTAGAGGCAGCATCACTCCACAGGTCAGTTTGCAAAGTGCTGCTGTGCCCCAGACAGCCTGACACAGCAGAGCCAGTCCTGGTTTCCAGTACCTCATTTCCTGCTCCTGGCAGGAAACTCCTCACAGTAATTGTGCGTCCAGGAGCAGGGAAAGGTGCCTCCATTACACTGCGCATGAACGGGTGCACCAGGGCTGGGGCCATCTCTCGCCTCTTCTCCACTTCATCTAAAATCTGCAAGAAAACACATTAGACATTGGTTTAGTGCTTGCTGAGGCCAGAGGAGATACGAGCCTCTGTCAGAGCACCCCATGCCATAGCTACATGCGAAGGCTCCAACACAGACTCACAGCCCTCTCTTCCCTTGCTTGAGATCCTTGTGAAAGCTCCTCTCAAATGTCTGAGCAATCAAATGGGAATAGGCACCTGTGAGTACAATTCCCCACTCTCAAATCCACTCTCTTGCTACTGTAAGGAAATGTCTTGTATGTGGTAACTGAATTATCACTAGTTAGAGGACTAAAAGCAATACTCCATCCTCCTCCCCAGTAATGTTTCTGAAACACTCTTCTAGAAACTCCGTGCTCCAATGACCAGAAATGAGCTTTTTTTTTTATCATAAGCTTGCCCCTGTATTCTTCGGCAACAGCAGCTCTTCACCTGCAGTGGCTTCCCCCAGACTCTACCTCTTTATCTAGTCTCCTCATAGTGTTAGGAGAAACAAGCCGAGATTCCCCCCGACTGATTTTCCATTTCCAAGTCATGAAAGAAGAGGATGAAGGGGCACCATCAATCTTATCAGGCATGAGGAGCCACTTCCTGACCGTAATTTGGATGAAGGAATGACAAATCTCAGTACTAGTATCATTTCATTTGCCCTGTCAAAGCAGAGGCAGTGAGGAAGCACCATGATCACTAAGCAATTCTAGACTGGACAGAAGCACCCAGTTACTTTCTGGAGCTTGCAGGTTGTCAGAGACTCAAGTCCAATAAGAAGTTACAGGTTCTTCTTCCCACTTCACCTTGGAGAAGAGGTTGAAGCAGCCCAGGCGGCTAACGATGCAGTACACCTCAGGAAGGCGCTTCCCCTTCCCTTCTGGCTGAAAGACAACAGGAAGAGTTATGCTGAGAACAAGGATGCAATAAAGCACCTAGCACCTACACTGCAGCAGATGTGCACAATTCCTTCTGCTGGAGTTCCCTTTACACTTCTGACTTTAGATTCCTGCGGAATGATGAATTCCAGGAGCTGCCTTTCAAGCCCAGAGCCCATTTCACTGTATTGCTGAGCATCACCATGCTCCCTCCTTTACCCATTGAAGGGGCTGGTAACAGCAGCAGCACAGGCACTATGTAACCCACATGGGAAATGACTGCTGATTCATGTCATGCACTTAACTGTGCATTTATCAACACACTCTTTACCCTCAACCCAACACACAGATGCTTACCAGGAGCTTCTTGCAGTACCCAAACCAGCGGCTGCCGTCCTCGCCCGTCAACACAAAAGAAAATGTTTCACTGGGGAACCAAAGAACAGTGAGGGTTAAATTCACCAGCCAGTTCAGAGAAGAGACTGACAAAGCTCACAAACTACAAGCCATTTTCTTTCTGGTCATGCTGAAGACCCCCTGCTGTGGTTAGCAAGCTACTTTGATCTCTATTCAGTGTAGAAACCTGCAGCCCCTGGACTCTCGTTGAACTACTACAGCTCTCTTCCTTCCCAGCTGCTTCTCTGTTCCACCAAGGAACAGCAGAAGCACTTGGCCTTGAACAGACATTACAAACTTCCTTCTCATAGGCAAGAAGGGGCTCAGGTGGAAACAGCACTTCCCCTACCACCGGCGCCAGGGACACAGCCTTTCCTGTTTTAACTTGCTCTGCAGTTCCTCTGGTCCAGAACACTGGCACCAACCTAAGCTTTCAGCATTGCCCGTTTCAGGCATGCGTATTCAAAACCAAGTCTTTACCTTTTAAGGTCTGATGCAGGAAACCAGTCTTTGGGATCTGGAAAGCAGAATCTGGGAATGACCTTTAGCCTCTCTTCAGTATCCTTTGACTGTCTGAAGGGATGTTCAGTCTGGAGGAGTAACACATGCATTTGAAGTCACTTAAGTGTGGTGCACAGCTGCAGCATTTAAAACAGTGGGAAACAGCGTGCTCCTGACACTTCCCCACACTGAACCATCACATAGCTACTGACCAAGTATAGGAGAATATATTCTGACTGTAACAGATTTCTGGTTCCCTCTTGGATCTTCCCTGCTCATTGGATCTTTGTGAAATTACCCACTGCTCTTGGTAAGAAGTGAGTAAGCATTTACAAGCATGGCCAAGTTTACTGGGGAAAAAAGCTAGAACTGACCCCCCAAAAGATGGCTGTGTCAGCTTGCCTCAGTTCTATTCCTAGGAGAGCTGAAGACACAAAGAGGTACAGGAATGTGTTCAGCTTGTGATGTGCAGATCACTCAGTTGTGAAAACCGTGTATCTGAATCCTATGTCCCAGATACCATGTGAGGGTTCAAGTCAAACCTCTCAAAGATTACAGGACAACTTTCCATGCTCAAAACTGCCCAGAATGGGGCAAAAGGAAGGGTTTTAAGTAAGAGAGTAGGAAATGGCCCTGAGAAGTTGAAAGTTTATTGCATAAAGCTGATTATAGACATTGCACCCTCAGTCAGCACATCCAGGTTATTCCAGTGTCCCAAGATGTGAGAGCATGAAGGAGCAGTTAGGAAAATAGCACAGCATTTTCACAGAGTAACAGCTGTACAAAAGCACTGATGTCCTTGGGCACACAGCCCAAAGAAGAGGGTGACAAGCAGATTACTTGGAACCAAGGCTATTTTTAGAAGGGAGACAAATCAGAACACCTCCACAATTCCTGGGCCATGTTTCCTGCACAATCCCAGCATGACAGACTGTCCCATGTAAAGTAACTCACCAGAACACTGGAATTTGTGTGTAACAGAGCAAGGTGCTTCATATTCCATGCCTGTATCCTAACCAGTGGCCAGCTTTACTAGTGAAGAGTTTAGGAAGGGATACACAGAATGAGAGAAAACAAAGAGCTGCTGAGTGTTTTGTGGGCAGGTTTCCATGCAGCTCCTACCTTGCTGGGAAACTGCTGTATGATCTGTGGTGTGTAGGTCATCTCAGATGCCTTCTTGTGCAGCGACACCACCACAAACAGCTCAAACAGCCGCTGCTCCTGAAGCTCTATCAGATCCCTCTCCAAAGTCTGGTAGTGTGGGTTCCTCTTGGAGGCTGACCTCAGCAGGCACCTGTGTCGACCTGAAGAACGGAACAAACCCAAAACCAGGCTGTGGCTACCACTGCCACACACCTACAGGTCACAGAAGAGGACATGTCACTACCTTTAGACGGGGAAAGAGGGATGGGTGCATTTGCCTAACATCACTGCTGCACTCTATGGGACTCAGGACTCCTGCACCAGCTCCTCAAGCACAGAACTGTTCCAGACAGGGGAGCACTGGCCTTGCAGCAGCTCTACAAATTCCTCTTAGAATCATAAAATGGTTTGGGTTGGAAAGGTCCTGACAGGCAGCACCCACTCACAAGCACACGCACAGCACCCTGATGTAAGAAATTCCTGTGGCCCAGGCACTGTGACACATTCTGGACAACTCTGAAATCAGGCAGTGACTCAGTCACTGTATTTCTGCAGAGACTCTTCATGTTACTCTCAACATAAAACAGTGAAACTTCACTATTCACTCCAAGTTAAGGCCTCATCTGTGCTTCCCTCCAAGCAAATGAAACATCTAAAAGTATGTATTTTGAGTCTGTAGCTCGGGCCTATGATCAAACTCGGGACTGTGAAACCAGACAAATAACCAAGTGATATCTCCCCAGAGGAAAGGGCATTTCACAACAATATACATGTAAAACAGAACCACAGGAAGTAAGTAGAGGCAAAATAACCTCAAGTGTTAGCAGCAAAGGTGATCCAGAGACAACCTCCTGCAAGACACAGTTAAGTGTGACTCTACCAACCCAAAAATTCATCTAATTCAGGTGACTGGTAGATTGATGGCATTAAACCTCAGGAGAAGGGGCAGAAATAGAGGTTGATTTGCCACAGCAACAGCTCCCAGCACTTGGCCATGCTGCCTCTTAGATATTCCCTTTCTCTATCTTGGCAGAAGCCACGACAGAAGCAATGACTAGTCAGTGTGCTTATCCCAGTAGAGCCTTGGCCAGACGTGTAGTGCTGTGGGGACGGGACCAGCCCTTGTGATTCACTCACTTTTTGGCTGATTTTCCGTATCACTTTCATTCCCACTGGTTTCACCTGAAACACAAAGTTTTCATTTATTAGCCATGCAGAAGGAAGATGGGCAACACCCAAAGTTGGGCAAGAGGGAGAACTTTACATTCATCACAGCAGCATTGCTCAGGCCTGCCCACCTATCCTGCTCAAAGCAGCAGCAAAGAACAGCTGGGACTGGGCAATGTGCTACAGCAGAGTTGATACCAAGTCACTGTTTCTAGTAAACCACCTGTAGGTCAACTGAACACAGGCAAAGAACAGAAACCAAGTGGCTATTTGATACCACAATAAAAGTTAACAGAGCTGCTGAATAGAATACACTATAAATAGAGACCATACCATGGCTACAAAAATCAGAACACAAGAATCTCACTTTAGAGGCACACAAGCGATGAGTGGAGTAGTCAGAGGTGAAGCAGCTGGGGGTTTGTTTTGCTTTTTTGAAACAGCACTTTTAACCAGCAGCCCAGGCTCAGATCACAGCGAATCTTCCACTTGTGCCAGTGTTAAACTTGGGTTAAGCAAGTGTTCCCAATCCGAGCAGTGCTGAGAGCTCAGCAATTACAGCTGCAAGACACGGGACAGCACTGTTGAGTCAGCCCAGCCGGGGCTGCGGGAGGTGGTGGTGCCTGGCCTGCCAGCAGTGCCCCAGGGTGCACAGGAACTGTGCTGCTCAAGAGGTTTATGGTGCTGGAGACTCTACCTTTCACTGGAGGTGCTTCTCTCCCAGCAGGACTCAGCAACTTCACCCTCTTCTTTCCACGCTTAGAATCAAAGATCTCCTGGATTTTTAGTACCAGCTGAAATCCAAAGTAGAAGCAGAGGTTAATGTGGAGGTCCAGAGAAGGGCTCCCAGGTGCCAACAAGACTGCAGCCCAACAGCAACCATCTAGCACCACAACACTCAGAAAGGCTGGCCAAGTCCTACCAGGCTGAGAGACTGCTTGCTAAAGCATTTCTAGCACAGCTCACTGGATAATGAATCCACACAGAATCTCTGCTATGAGAGATTCCTGTTAGCACAACTCAGAGCTGACACCAAACTGTACAAGCATTCTGGCATCAGATCTCCAGTTTTTATTAGAAAGGCCAACTGCAAAGGCACTTGCAAGAACATCTTCTGAGCCCCCCACCACAGAGGACTCTGAACTCTGCATGCTCTCAGGCATCCCAATTCTTTCCAAGCCCAGAAAAAGCAGAGCGCTCTCACTGTAGCTTAGGGTTTGGTTGGTTGCTTGCTTGCTTGCTTGCTTTTTTAAGTGAAGTTGGATGTCAGACAGCTTGAGAAAGTTCTCCAAAGCACAAACCAGGCACAGAACAAGGCTGCTCTAACACGGTCCTTGTCCCAGGGTAGTTTGCTAAAATGGAAGGATTATGCGTCTTTGGCTTGCATAGGTGAAGAAAGACAGTGGGATAAAATAGGGACATTGGGAGAAAACACCTGGAAAAACCCACAGCCCAGTGCAGACGAAGCTACAGACATGAAAGAAGGGTCAGCACTCAGACATTCCAAGTCAGTGCTGTTATCGTTCCTTCCACTGGTCACAATGGCCTTAAAGCCAAAGTCCTAATGCTTTCTGTCACTCCTGCCACTGCTGCCCTGGATTCCCCCCTCACTTGCCAGGTACAGATGCTGCACATGGCTCTGGTTCTGTGTGTCAAAGGACGAGGTATGGGAAATGCAGTGAGCAGGTCAAGTCCATTCTTGTCTCAAGTTCAGAATTCATTAATGCTCCCACTGAATGTAGGAGGGTGGGGCCCAGCCATTTGTCACCACAAATGCTGCATTAAAAGGAAGATCTTCTGCAAGAGAACCTGTTTTTCAGCTCAATCCTTTATCCCCAGCTCAGCAAACCAGGCTTAGGCTCTTCTCCTTTTCAGATCTATTCCTCCCCATTTTCTGCATTAGCCAGTCCCAGCACGAGAAGGCTGCAAGGAAGAGAACAGCCCACAGCAGAAAGCAACTCTCCTGCAAAACTGCCTTCTTCCCCCTCCTGTACAGCCTTATGTAGAGGATTTCTGTGGGAATTCTCCGGGTTTTCTGCAGCTGGAAAAGATGTAG
>NW_009925377.1:10602-11509 GCF_000696875.1 Nestor notabilis | reverse complement strand
GAAAGATGTTGGGTGTGTTTACGTGTTTCTTAAGCAAAAAGCAGCTTTTTTTCTTCTTAAACTCCAACCCTTTTCTCACTCTCTCGAGCAATCTTGGCTTGATTCCTTGTGAGCAAAAAGAGTCAAGTGTGCTTCCTGCATGCAAATTGCTACCAGATTTCTGGAACAGGTTTTCTGTTAAGAATGGTTTATTTTCCCCCTCCAAATGGAAGATTCTCTCCATCACAGCATTGCTATAATCTTGCCATCTCCTTCCTGATTTTCCAGGCCTGTGGTTCATTTAAAACCAGACCGAAGTTGCTTGTTACTCTGAAGCACTTCATGTTTGTGCAGTGTTGTGCAGCTCTCCAGCTCTGCCTTTCGGGCTTGTGCAATTTGAGCAAATGCACCCAATTTCCACAAGAAACAAAGATCTGCAGAAGCTGAATTATTTTCCCGTGGCAAAAGTAAGTTGTTGCCATTTCCACAACTGGAATTTGAGGCCTATGAACAAAGTGCCAGCGCAGTGGTAGCTGCAGCTGAACTCTAGAGCACATGCTGTGCTTTATCACCCAGGCACATGAGCTGGTCACTGATACCGCTATCTGGAAAGATTCCACACATCAAAAGAGAGTTACAACGGAGTCCTCTGTTGTGAAGGTGGATTAAAAGCCTTCCTCTGGCCTCAGAAGCACATAGCGTACAGGTAGGAGGGAGCAGGAAGAGGCAGCACAGGGGTAGGAAGGCTTTGTGAAATGTGCTTATCCCTAAAAGCTGCTCTTCACCTTTAGACTATGAAATAGCTGCAAGGGTATGTTCCTGATGGCAAGTCAAGAGTTCCAAGCCAACACACCAAGTAACCAAGGGCCCAGCCAGCTCCCCACAGCAGCCCCACACTGTCAGCCACTAACACCCCAGTGCCTGGACT
>NW_009925377.1:1182-10520 GCF_000696875.1 Nestor notabilis | reverse complement strand
TTCCTGCTCCACATTCAGCACAAACCCAGCATCACTACACTTCTTGGAAGCACAAGCAACAAGGCTTAAATGACAAAGCACAAGGAAGAGCTCGTACTCACACACAGCACTGACGTCCACGCCAGCACCCAGTACTCCATTTGCAGATTGTTGGCCAACAAAACCACCGCTGCCCCAGCTAGAACTGACACTCTGGTTTCTGATCCCCAAATACCTGCCCTGCTACTTGGAGGGGGAATGGTTTGAGCAGGTTCACTTGTCCACACACACAGCAGTGCCAACCAGCATTCACCTGCCATGACCACTTACAAAGCACTTGGAAGGTGCTTAGCCAAAGCAGCAAGACTGTGAAATGCCATGCAAGAAGTAACACTGCACACTTAAATCTCACCCAGGGTAAGTTCTTTCTCCTGCTGGCAGCCTCAACTGCTCGGAACAGCTTCCACTCAGACAGTGTGACAGGCAGGGATGTGTCCTTCACCATTTTCCCTTGGAAACTTGACTGGAAGGGCTTTGGCTCAAGAGTCTTCCGACTGAGGAAGGGAGGTTTTGGGGGAGGCTAGAAAACAGCAACAGAAGAGATGATTAAGCATAGGATTAAGCTTTGGCCCAAGGAGTCAGATTATAAATGACAAACTTCCTGCAGCTTCCTGCTCTACCAAGCTCTCCATCCCACCCCACATACTCGAGCATCTCATCAACCCTCTCTTGTTCCTATTCTTTTGCTCCTTAGCAGCTTAATCAACTGCCATTGCCACGGTTGTGCATTATCATTTACATTAATAATAAACAATAAAAGCCAAGGAAAACCAATGATGTAGCAGTAGGGAATGTGGGGCCAGGGCAGAGCACAAACAGGGCCCTGGTGAGGATGACTTTCTGTAAAGACATGACAACTTAATGCCCTCATCCTACCTTGGGAGCCCTACTGGTGCTCCGGGGGGGCGGCAGCTTCCAGACAGATGGGACCTTCCAGAGGGGTAAAGGCAGCGCTCTGATATCTTCATACGGGTTCTCTTTTGCAGGACCTGGAAAAGCATTGGGCTTTAGGGGATTTAGGAAAGGACATAAGTCCTACATTCTTGCAAGTGATGAAAGCAGGGACAGGGTGCAGTTGCCTGCCAAGCTTTAACAGGGCCTGAGAGAGACTTGGTTTGAGATGGGTTAGGTTCCTACCACTTAAAGACCCTTCTAACCCATTGCCATCAACTTGGCAAACTGTGCATGGATTCAGCAAGACAAGACACTTCTACCATTGCAGAGAAAGTAGCTCTATTGCAAAGTAGCTGATTTTGACAGTGTTCACACTGATCTCTGTGCAGCACTCGAGCAAAGCATTTGAAGAGCTGATAAATCAGTTTAGCACAGGCCACTGTAGGGCTCTTCCATGACATCTGAAATCAGGCTGTTCACATGCAGACAGTTACTAACACCGACAAAGAACCCCAGATGGGGAAGACTTCAAAAGTCACAGAGCTGGAAAGGGCCTCAATGCATTCTCATCTTCACTCCTCCCTCCCCAGCAAATTCACTACCCTTAAATAAAGTGAGTGCATCCCCCAGTAGCACAGGCACATACAGATAATGTCCTCGTAGATGTTGTCTTCTGACTGTGTGTAGACAAGCCTGGATCCTGTAGTGCCATTTGTCTCTTCTTGAAGCCTGTGGGACTTGGTGGTTGCCATCCGGTTGCGGAAGCCCTGGATGTCCTCAAACTCAAAAGATTTCCTAGAGGAAAACCAGTGTAACTCCTTCTAAAGGCAACTGCATGTACCAGTGAATTGCTGTCTCCAGTCCACAGAGAGTATGATCCTCCCTGGGGCCACCAAGCACAGGGATGCTTCACTCTGGCCTCTCATTTCCAAGTGCTGAGGTTTAAGCCCAGGAGGCAGCTCACCCCACACAGCTGCTCACTTGCTCCCACCCAGTGGGATGGAGGAGAGAGGCAGAAGGGTAAAAGTGAGAGAACACTTGGGGCAAGATAAAGACAGTTCAATAGGTAAAGCCAAAGCTGCACACACAAGCAAAGCAAAATAAGGGATTCATTCACTATTTCTCCTTAGCAAGGAGGTTCAGCCATCTCCAGGAACCATCACACACAACAGTGACTCAAGAAGACAAAAGCTGTAATTCCAAATGTCCCCCCTTTTCTCCTTCTTCCCTAAGTATTCATTGCTTTTATCATAATGGTGTGGGACACCCCTTGGCTCACGTGGGATCAGCTGTCCTGGCTGTGTCCCCTCCCAGCTTCTTGCCCAGCCTGCTCACTGGTGTGGCAGCGTGAGAAGCAGAAAAGGCCTTGAGGCTGTGTGAGCACTGCTCAGCAAGAGCTACAACACTGGTGTGTTATCAATGCTGTTTTCACCACAAACCCAAAACAGGCACCACACAGGCTACTAGGAGGAAAATTAACTCTATCCCAGCCAAACCCAGCACACCAAGTGAGTCCTACTCACTTACTCTGGGAGATTTCTAACTTAAACTTGAAGTTCGAGGCTCCATGGCCAAGCACACTTCAAGCAGGTATCACGAGTCCCGTCCTGTCAGAGACGCAAGAACCCAAACCATGCTTTGCAGACTAAGCACTTGCAGCAGTCCTCAGAATTAGGGCACTGCTTTCTGGAGCTCACCTACTGCTCCTCTGAAGGGTGTTATCACGTTCCTGAGCTTCAGTTCTCATACGCTTGGCCGCCACTTCAAACTCATGGCACAGAGATCACAAAGGAGCTGGCAGGGATTTTAGCCCATCATCATAAAAACCTGGGCTGTTGCTGCACGCTTTGCCATGGTGAAAGGAGGCTTCAGGAGTCCTAGCCACATCCCCACCTATCATGTTCACCCCCTGCGAGCACAGCCGCCCGAGGCAGCTCCTCTGCAAGCAGAACTAGCATCAAGCTAGCTCAGAGGTTTTTTTACTCTGCAACAGGGACCTATGGATGGGAAAAAGGGAAGAAGAGGCAAACCTGCTGCAGCAGGAAAGCTGGAACATTTAGCAGCCACACTGCACAAAGAGAAAGCTGTTCTGTAACCCACAAACTGCAGCTAAGGCCAAGCTCAGGGCAAGAAGCAGGCAGCACCCGCCATGGGACCAGCATATTGTCACTCAACTCTGTTGAGTCCCACACCTTAGGGTATGGGACTGACATCTGTTTGGAGCTTTTAGCCTTCTCTGCAAGATTATTACGCAGTGGAACAGGTTGCCCAGAGAAGTGGTGAAAGCTCCATCCCTGGCAGTGGTCAAGGCCAGGCTAGACAGAGCCTTGGGCAACATGGTCTAGTGTGAGGCATCCCTGCCCATGGCAGGGGTTGGAACTGGATCATCTCAAGGTCCTTTCCAACCCAAAAGCTTCTGTGATTCTATGATTCTGTGATTATCAGCAGCAAAAGCAGTGCATATGCAATGCTGGAAAGGGGATACTTTCATCCAGAAATATCCTCTCTCCATCAACAGATGCATCACCAGTACTAGCACTTGCACAAAGACATTGTGGCAAGCAAGCTGTCAGAACCCATCTAGAAACTGATTTAAGGAGACACGAGAGATGAATCGCTGTACCTCTGGGTTCTCCCTCTGATCCTCCTGCTGGCTATTCTCTTCTCAGGATTGTTAGAGGATGACACCAAGTCTGCTCCATGCTGCTTTTGCAGGGGAGCTTCCCTGGTAGCACTGGCATCACTACAGCTTCCAGCACCCTTTTCTGCAAGATAGCGGAAAGTCCTGCGGGGCTTGGGTGGTGGGACAGCAGGAGGAGGTGGTGGGACCTCCTCCTGCCCCTCAGCCTCAGAGTAAATGTTTTTCAAGCTCCTCTCTGCCCTGCAGAGAGATTCTGCTCCTTTGATTTTAAGTTCCCTCTCTGTGGAGCCACAGCTCCCTCGCTTCCTCGGAAGGTCCAAGGGAACTGATGGGGCTTTGCCAGGCAGAAGGGGATCTACTCTCCTCCAGAGAGCTTGTGAGGTGTAGAAGTTCCCTGGGGGCAGTCTTGCCTCTGGGTCAAGGAGGCCAGCTTGCAACTCTCCTTTCTCCTTGGCTTGGGAAGCTAAGCTGTATGCACAGCGCTTGAGGTCACCAGAGTCATCAGTCTGCAAGCAGCCCCGCGCATCTTCCCTGAAGTCCAAGCCCAGGCTCTTTGGATCTTTGGACCCAGTCCTTCTGTCCTCCTCCGCGTGCTCTGTCTTCGCTCTGGGTACAGCGTCGCAGCTAGAGTCATACTTTACTCCAAAGTCCTTCAGCTGCTGTTTCTCATTGCTGCAGCACCCTCGTGTCCTCCCCTCCCACTGGGAGATCTTCTGCTTGATGTTGCGGCAGTGGCTCCGGGAGAGGGTCTGCACAGCAGAGCGGGAGAAGCTGTTGTCCACTGACCCTGTTGGGTGCATGGCAAGTGCCAAGGTGCTCACAAACACCCCATCTCCAGCCTTGTCCCCGTCCACCTGTGTCCTGCACACGTCAAGCTGGCATGAGGCTCCAAAGCACCCACTGGTGTCCAAGAGCCCCTGGGTGTCAGCTCTGCAAGGAAGGCCTGGCAGCACGACCTGCAGAAAAAGAGAAGAGCAGAACCATCAGCTGAGCTCCAGCCATACACATCACTGCTGCTCTGGCAGTTGCTGAAGAACATTCCTCCCCAAATCACATGTTCCAGACTGGTTTCCAGAGCACGCTGCCCACAAAGCCTGTTTGTGTAGCACACTTCAGGGAGGGCTAACAAAAGGAAAGAGAGGTCCCACTGTTTTTAAAAAACCAAACAAAACACCACAACAGGAACAAAACCCAGCCAGGGATCCCAAGGGTCCAAACTCAAGGAAAGCATTTAGCAGCAGAGGAACACAGCAGCGCAGCCTGTCTGCAGCAGGGCTCGCAGCCAGCCCCTCTGCTGCTTGCTTGGACCGCTGCAGGCCAGGCAGGAGTGCTCAGCTCCTCCTGATGCTCTGAGTTGCTCTGAGCACCTTGGGCAGCACACAGCAAACCACTGCAGCAGGATGTCTCTACAAGAGCTCCCAACACAGCAAGATACCACATCAGCTCCAGAGAAAGGGAACCCCATCTACTTCTCCGGAGAGTCAGCAGCAACAGGACGGCTGCTGCTCCACACCGAAGGACTAGGCCAGTTGTGATGAGTGAAGAGGTTCCTCCTCCCAGGAGCGTGCTCCTGCATCACAAGTAAAAACCTGTCTGATGTTCTGCTTCTCAACACCTGACCTAAATTTGCCATCAAAGGGACTGGAGGGCAGTGGTGCCCAGCCTGTGGCTTGCAGCCAAGGGGAGGTTTTAAAAGGCATACAAGAGGCCAAAACATAGAAGAAACTGGTGAGTTCTCATGCTCAAGAGGAAAGCAGCCCTGTGTTTAGATCAGCAGAGGAGAAGGAATGCTAAAGAAACACTCTAACCTACCCAAGCAGAGCCTGCACAAACAGGAGCTATGCCCTTTCAGACTACCCCAAGGTGTAAGCCAGAGGATAAAGCAAACAGTCCTCCAGGTAGTACAGGACGAAAGGTGGGTGAAACTGCCAGGGAGAACCTGGGTGGCTGCACAGACCCAGCACCTACAGGTTCAATAGGACTTTAGTACAGACACGTGGTGTTCCCAGCCTCTATCCCCTTGGCTCTCTACCTGTAGCTCTCTGGGATCCCCAGTGTTCTCCAAAGCCCTGAACAGCACCAAGCATGTCTCTGAAGAAGCGAGGTGCAGGTGACACAGCAGCTCCAGTGCCAGCTCCCGCATGGCACAGCTTCCCCTCCCCACTCCTGCCAGCAGCAAGGTGCAGGCAGGCCATGAGCAGAGGAGGGCTGCTGATCCCACCACAGAGGGGCAGGGAGAGGGCAGAACAAGTTGAAGACTGACACAGAACACACAAAACCCAAACCCCACCTACCCCCCTGCCCCCAATCCCCTCGCCTGGGGCACTGCAGTGCTCCCGTGCCCTGCTGCGAGCCCCTCTTCTTGCCCAGCCAGGCTGCTCCAGGCAGCAGGGGCCCCTGTCCTCTCCTATAAATAGGCATTGCTTCCAACACATCCTGAGCCAGAGCAGAGCCATCCTTCCTCAATGCCTGTCTGCACAGCTCTGATTAGCAGACAGGAAAGCAACTTTCCCCTTTCCTATACCATTGCCACTACTCTCGGTGCTGCTCCTGAGGACCTGAAGCATAAGCCAGCAAAGAAGCAGAAGCTCTGATGGGGAAAGCCAGGTTAAGCGAGGGGTGAAACAACCTCCTTTCAGCCAGTACAGTTTCAGAGCCACCTTTACTCCCTGCCTTGTCTTCAAACTCAAGACCACTGGATGCAGAACTCACGCAGGGACAGAACCCCAAAGGATCTTACAGTGTGGAGGATTAAGCACTTCAAGGCCATCACATGCATTGATGGAGCACGTGAAGCTCCATGCTGACAGCAAGCCCACATGGCACCAAAGGCTCCCCTGCTTCCCAGCAGCATTGGCAGCTTTCCTCTCCACATACACGCCCGGGGGTTCAGACCAACAGCCTGGAAAACGTCTGCAAGCAGCATCTATGAGGCAGAGCAAACTGAGCAGCCCTGTTCCCCTTTCTGTTTGGGTCCATCCCCAGAGTGTGCTCTGTGCTCAGGCAGGTCAGGTCTGCTGGCTGCCAGCCTGCCCCAGCTCCTTCCTCCAACCACCCACATGGGCAATGGTGCAATAACAAGTACATTTGCTGCAGTTTCCTCAGCCAGTCTGACACATTTCTGATATAGAGCCATGGTCCAGGTCAGCCTGATGCTCCCAACCTCTCCTACATCCGTGCGTTCGTGATGAGGCACAACCAGCAAGTCCCAGCCAGCATACAGGCAGTGGTGAGGCTCTGCAGGGCTGCCTCTGGTTCTGCTCACTGATGAGTACCCAGAGCTCGAGCAGTTCACCCAGTGCCCAACCACCTGACCACCATCCCGAGCTACACAGACCCACATGCAGAAACAGGATCCACACAGAGCTCATCTCCTCTCCATCATAAACCTACCAAGTAATATTACTTCTCTAGGCAGTGGAGCTCCACGCACTTCCTGGAGAAGCAGTATGACTTAGAGGGTGAAGCCATAAGGTTCACTCACCTAAGAAGCTGTACGGTTTTGAGTCAACAGCAAAGGTCTTTCCAAGACATGTCATTGATCTTTGAACCAGCAGATACAACCAGAAACACACAGCTCCTGGCTCATCTTGGACACAGAGCACAAGCTTAAAGCACCCACCGCTCTCTCCTGCTCAGTGCTGCTCCACCAGCCGCAGCCCTGAACTGTGTCTTCCAAAATAACCATCTGAGGAGGAGAAGAATGCAGCTCTCCACCTGCCCAGGCTTGCAAGCTGCTATCAAGAACTAGGCATTTAATCTAAGCTCATCGCATGAGCCAGGGCAAGAAGAGCAGAGACTGATCTTGGGTGACGAAAGAGCAGACCGAGGTGGTCTGATCCAAGCTAATAACCCTCAGATAAGCCAAAACACAGCTTAGGGGCACAGAACTGGCAGAGACCACCCGGGTGAGCCAGCCAGCACTTGCACCTCAGGGACCACACGCCCCATTCCTTCCACAAACAAACCAGATGTAACGTGGCTGCTTCCCTCCTGACCTCTACTTCCAGATTCTTTCAGTGGCTTCAGGATGCTTCACAGTATTTCCACAGAAGCCAAATATATCACCCCTACTGCAGGAGCAGCTACAGCAGTTTGGTGTAGTGGGGAATGCTGAATTATTTCATTGAAAGTGGGGTTTTGGGTGAAGAGAAATATAACAATTTCCAGACAAAGTATCGCACGTTTCTCCCGAAAGAGAGCCTCTGGGATCCACGCTGTTTGAACACAGCTCCCACCTCTTCATCCCGAGCAGAATGAGGCAGTCACACCACATGATAGATAGCCCTGACTCTTTTTTCCAGTTCTGAGAGCCAGAGAGCACACAAAGCATTTTCCATGCAACGTCTCAAGACAATTCCATTTCCTGAATCCACACGCTGCAGGACAGAATGCTGCCACTGCTCTCCAAGAACAAAACACTCCGATGCTGAGGTCAAGCCCACTCCCCACAGGTGCTGCTGGCACCCCACAACCCCCCTTACCACCCTCCTGCCAGTAGCAGATCAGCTGAACAAAGGCCCTAACACACCACCTTACCTTATCCTGCTGCACCACAGGCATGAGAACACGCGAATCACTGCCTTGGCAAGCCCATGCAGTCCTGAAGCAATCCCTCACTCCCTTTGTGAGAGCTGTGCCGCTCCAAACCAGCCAGGAGACCTCCTGTCACCAAGCTCCTGTGCTGGTGGCCAAATAAAAGACAGTTTGTGGTCTCCTGAAGCCTGGAGAAGCTGCCAGCTCAGTGCTGGAGCGATGAGGGGGCAGCCAGCACAGCAGCCAAGACCCCTTCTAGAGTCTTCAGCTACTCCCATTCCATTCAGCTCCAGGATGAACCTGAAGCTTTTCTGAACCAAACTCTTGCCATGCTGATGCCTGAAAGACATGGGCAGTACCAAACAAGCAGATTTTATATCAAAATAAGTAACGCTTCAGGAATGCAGCGTGCTTAGTCATTTCCATCTCGATACAAAGCAGCTCTAGCTATTAACTCATTCAAAGCTTCTGCCTGTCGTGCTAAGAAACAGAGCTCCACCTCATCAGACACACAGCCCCTGGACGTAGTAAATGTGAAGCTAATCGTAATTACATGGCAAAAAGGGGTTAAGTCTGACCTCTGCACGGGTCCCAAGACTTCTGTACTGAGAAACATACGGGTCTTTCAACTTTCAGTCTTTTCCTGAAGTGATGAAATGCCACTTCTTGAAAGATTTTACCCATGCTAAAAACCAAACTGCTTTGAACACGTGAGCCCTGAAGGCTGCTGTGGCAGAGGACGCCCGGACAGAACCCACAACGTACTATTTTTAAAGTCATGGGGTTTTAACCTGACTCACAGGATCTGAACTCTCGGGTTAGCAGGACTGACTCACACACTACACCACAGGCTGGCTCCATTCGCAAGAACTGAGACCCAAGGTGGGGACAGAGAAAAAGTTAAACTCAAACAGGAGTTATCCTGGAGCCGTTTCCTGGTGCAGCTGTAGGAGGCGAGATTCCAGGCTTCCCTCCGGACTGGCATCACCATAAAGCCACCACAGGGGCCACCACAGATGGGAAGTGTGGGGCCACACCAAGCCATTTGTTCCTTTGGAGAGGTCTCAGAAGCATGAAGGCAGCTGCCCCAAGAGGGTGCAGACCAAGGCAGCACCAGAAGACCTCTCAGACACGTCCAGATAACACGTTCCCAGAGCGACAGGGAATAAGCCACATCCCTACTGGAAGATCGAGATAAGAACTTTGCCAAGCAGCAGTGCACAGTGCT
>NW_009925377.1:0-1141 GCF_000696875.1 Nestor notabilis | reverse complement strand
GCTCTTTCCAGCAGGATTTTTCCACAAGGCTGCCAACAACCACATTTATCCCCCCACTATACCTGACATCCTCTGACATTCTGCACATGCCTTCCCTTCAAGGCAAACCGGAGCACACAGTCCAGTGCGTCCTGCTTTTTGGGACAGGGCACCCAAAATCTTCCAGGGTCCATCTCTTCACTCATCACATCCTATCCCTGCAGGAGTTTAACTTCTGCATGCTCAGACAGTAAGCCACTCACCCAGTCCTGCCTGCAAGCCCCTGAAGGGACCACCAGTCTGAGCAGTGACGGAAAGACCCAGGAGCCACCAGGACACTTCCATTGCTCCAGCAAACACCCTGCTCAGGGCAGGGCCTTTCCCTCACCACTGGACCAAACTCCTGCACCTCCCCTCCGGCGGGCAGAGGGCGTTTTTGCTGCAGTGTCTCATTTCCCGGCCCCACTGTCCCTCCCCGTGCAGCAAGGTCACCACTCACTCCCCATCCCTCCTTTCCGTAACTGACAGACAGGGACAGCAGAAACCACAGCCACCATTGCCCAAATACACATCTCCAGGAGCTGTTTTTACTGCAACTCCTTATGCTTCCATCATTAAGATGCAAGTCCCAGCGGTCAGGAGAAAGAGCTCCAACCCCTACGAGGGCTTTCCTCAGAGTCACGGTAGCCAGATGACAGGCTGTGTTCAGCCATGGTAACTGCAACAGAGGGATCTACGCAGTGACCAGGAAAGGCAAAGGGAGGCTGGTCCAGCACAGCAGCCTACACTCAGCCTACACCCCATGCCCTCAGGCAGCCCTGCCAGAAAGGACCTCAGCGACTCCTCACGCCTGCCCACCTCCGTGCAGCAAAGCACAAGGACCTAGTGCTGCCTAAACCATCACAACCTCCTAGTAACTAATTTGCCTTAACGAAACCCAGTGGAGGATCCCAGCGCGGCTGAGGTGGGAAGGGACCTCTGGAAGTCAGCTCGTCCGACCGCGGCTCCAGCGGGGCCACCTACAGCAGGTTGTCCAGAGCTGTGCCCAGGAACGTCTCCAAGGAGAGAGACTCCGGAACCTCTCTGGGCAAGTTGCGCCAGCGCTCGGTCACCCTCAGACCGCAGAAGTGTCTCCTGACGTTCAGGGGGACCTTCCCGTGTC
>NW_009925376.1:3328-5762 GCF_000696875.1 Nestor notabilis | reverse complement strand
GAGCCCTTGGTGCCGCTCAGGGTGTGCTGAGGGTGTGGGGTTTGTTTGGTTTGGCCTCTGGTTTTTCTTTCTTTCTTTTTCTCCAGGAAGCACTTCGTGCTCTTGTGTCTCTGGCTCCTTTTGCCCCTCGAGACTTGGCAAAGATGCCAACCAAGAGCACTTCCTAAATGTCAAACAGGACAAAGTGGTTTGAAACCCCTGTAGACTGAGACTGAAATGTCAGTGCTCTATAGTCGGTGGCTTTCCAGGTCCGCGATGGTTCCTGGCGCATGTGGGCAGCAGCACCCTGGGGGCAGCCCTCCCAGGAGGCAGTGGTGCTGCTGTGACACCTAGAATGTTGTGTTTTCAGAGTTGACCTCAGTACTCTGGAGGCTCAGAGGGCTGGGAGCCAAGGAGAAAGGTCTCCCTGGCGTGAGCCCCAGCTGCAGGTGAGACTGGGTCCACTTGAGGGGATGTGTGCTCCCAAATGTTTGTTTATTCTGCGTGCATCATGGCTGTGGAAAAGAGCAGGAGATCTGGATCAGAGAGTGCTCAGAAGGAGGAGATGCTAGTGGAAAGCGGTTTTGCCTTTGCTAGCAGGGAGGAACTTCTCAGAGGATGGCACCTTGTCTCTTATACGTGAGCACAAACGTGGCTCGCCTGTGTGGTGCCAGCTGGGCATTGGAACAGGCTGACCAGGGCAGGGCTGGAGTCACCGTCCCTGCAGGTGCTCACACCCCGTGTAGCCGAGGCCTCAGTGCCAGGGGTTAGTGGTGGCCTTGGCACTGCTGGGAACGGTTGGACTCAATGAGCTGAAAGGTCTTTTCCAATGTGGTTGATTCTATGAGTGCACACGTGCTCTGCATCTGACCTCCCGGGTCCTGAGGGAGCAGAGGGGCTGCTTGCATGGGTCCTGGGGAATGAGACTTCCCTGTTGCAGGCACAAGGAGGGAAAACAAGCAAAGACAAAACCAGAGAAGGACAGAAAGCTGCATCCTGCCTTTCCTCTGAGCATCAGTGTCTGGTGCAGAGCCTCTGACCACTTCTGCAGGCCATCAAGGAGAGCAGGCTGCTGTTCCCTGGCTGTGGTGGTGCCTCTGAGCAGTTGTGAGGTCCCTTCCCTCTGAGCACTTCTCTCTCTGACCTTTGCCTGCCACTATCACAAGTTCTTGTGTTTGGCAATTCCCTCTCCTCGTGCTCCAGAGAGCCTTGATACTCCTCACCTGAAAAGAGAAAAACTTGTAGGACAGCATTTCTCTGAGCTGGCCTCTCAAAGGGAAGTGCCAGGACCACGCAGTGGCTTCTCAGAGCCTCCAAGCTTTCCCTGTGGCCATGCTGCCCTCTCAAACCCGACCCATCCATGAGCCTCTGCCTGCGCACACGTGCCCTGTGCAGGGCAGTGTCTGTACTTTAACCCCACAGCAGGAAGGAGTGTGGGTTCAGGGCAGTGAAATGCCTGGGGGGGGAAGGAGGGAGCTGAGGGAGCTTTTGCAGTGGCGGGGCTGGAGCCTGTGGCCAGGCATCCCTGGGCTCCGCTGGCGGCCTGGCCGTGGCCAGGTGTGTTTGCACAGCTGAGAGAGCAGGGCATGGGCATGAGGCTTCGTCATAGAGTGGTTTGGGTTGGAAGGGACCTTAAAGCTCATCCAGTTCCAGCCCCGTGCCACGGCAGAGACACCTTCCACTAGAGCAGGTTGCTCCAAGCCCCGTGCTGGATCAGGCCCGCTTTCCAGCCATCTGCAACCTGGGAAGTGCAGAGTGGCTGAGGGTGGAGCAGGGATTTTATGGAGCTGCCCAGTGGGACCAGCAATTGTGCGATCCCTCCTGGCACGTGGTGCCACTGCAAGAGGCGCCCGTTGCCTGCTGTGTATTTGTCAGTTTTGGTAAGTGTGTCCTGATTGTGTCCGGCTCCTGGGTCCCATGGGAATGATCAGCCCAGCTCACCTCTGCAGGACATCTCCTTCCAGGCCGTGGAGGCCGGGAGCAGAGGCAGGAGCACTGTTTGCTGGGCTTTGGTTTGCTGGTAACTGCTTGGAGGCCGCTCCAGTGTGCGGATGAGCAGTGGTGGCAGTGGGAGCATCCCGTGCTCGCTGCTTGGGTAGCTTTGCCTCCTCTGTGCTGGGGGTTTGCTTTCGGGGCTGGCTGCTTTGTCCTGTGCCCTCTGCAGTCAGAGCGAGCACGGGTTGAGAGCTCCTTGGGAGACCCTTCCTCAGAGACCCTTTGCTCTCTGGAGGATAAAGCCAGGGCAGCCCCTGTGTCCTTCTTCAGCTTGCTGCCTCCAGCCTGGCTTGTGTTTCCTGTGCCAGGGGGCTTTCCCCAGCAAAATTTGGAAGTTACTTTCATGCAGTGCCTCAGCTGGGGTATTTGAGGGCTCTGCCCTTGGGTTGCAAGTGAGGGACGCAGATGCTGGCAGGGTGGTGGCACTGCAGGTTGTCCTCCCAACATCCCTGCCCTGAAG
>NW_009925376.1:1958-3264 GCF_000696875.1 Nestor notabilis | reverse complement strand
AAGCCAGTGGCAGCTAAACCTGCTTTTGCCCTTCATGGATCCTGGGCAGCACATCCTCTGTGCTGGGCTCCGGTGGAGGAGGGTGTCAGCGGAGTGTGAGCCCAGGTGGAGGGAGCAGCAATGCTCTTGGTGCAGGTTGTGCAATGAGCCTGTGCCCAGCAGGGCTTGGGATGGGCACTGTAGTGCCCAGTGCTGAGTGTCCCAGCTTGGCAGCTTCTCAGGAGAAACTGCCCTTCCGCACCAAAGAGGTGTCACAGAGCAGCTGTATCCGCTTCCAGCGAATGCTCCTCTGGGATGTGGGACATCCTGGGACAGAATGAGCTCTGCTGCAGATGCTCTGGTCCACTCCTGTGTGAGGAGTGAATCTCAACTCCCCCTGTTGGGACCTCCATCAAACCCTGCTGCTGCTTTAGTGACAGAATTCCCTTTTCCTGTAAAAGAAGCCTTGTCCGTGCCTGGCTGCTTCTATTTCCCTCTGTGTGCAGGGAGGCCGACAGGGCAGTGGGTGGCCGTGGGGTGGCTGGGGTCTGGTGACCCTGCTCAGTGTGTGGCACCTCTGACATCCCATGGCAGGGAAGGGACTTCCCATGGAGCCTGTCTGCACTCAGCAGGTTTTGTGTGTATCGCCCCTTTGGGGGTTTTCCAGTCTTTAAGAAGAAATGCATCACTGGAAGTTGGGTGCAGGAGGGGGATGCTCAGGCAGGTCTGGCTGCAGGGTTAAAAGCTGGAGAGGCAGGAAATAGGGGCTGGCTCTCAAGCACAGCCCACAGTGCATTCCTAAGCAGTGCTGTTCCCGCTGCCCCTGCGTGATGCAGCTCTGCAGGCCAGGCAGCAGCGAGCACAGCCCCTCGTGCTGCTGGGGCTCCAAGCGCTTGCCTCTGCTGCTGAGCTGCTGTGCTCCTGCCTGCCAAGCCACGTGCGCCGCCCGCCAAAGCCACAGCTGAACCCTTGGGTTGTGGACAAGGCTTCTCTAGGCAAGTCTTACAGCAGAGATGAGACCAGTCCCCTCTCGCTGGGACACGGGGCTGGATCCACGGGATGCCCAGGTGGCAATTGTGAGGGTCCTGGTGCCGGGTGAGCCGTGACGGTGCCAGCAGTGATCCCGGGCTGCTCCATGTCCAGCAAACGTTCCCTGTCTGGCGCTGGGTAAGCAGAGCTGGTGCCTCCACCCTCAGCCCGACCTTTACACGGGCTGAAGGTCGGGCTGGCGCCAGCGTGGAGGCTGCTCCCATCCAGCTGCCCAGCAACAGCTTCCGGAGGGTCCCTGGCTCCTCCCGGGGCCCTGCCCCCGGCATGTAGGAAACAC
>NW_009925376.1:0-1891 GCF_000696875.1 Nestor notabilis | reverse complement strand
GTCCCTGGCTCCTCCAGGGCCTCTGCCACGGGCATGTAGGAACAAAAGGTGAATTCCTCCTCCCTGCTTCCCTTCCATGGGCCAGGCCCATGCTCTGCATCCCCCTCCCCATGGCTGCTGGGCAGAGTGCTGTGGTTGTGCCTTGCTGCTGCAGCCAGTGGGTGACGGTGTCCTGGGGCTGGGGGGAAGCGTCTCCGTTCTCCCTGCAGGTTTTGAACTGCTCTGTAGGTCAGTGGCTTGCGGAGTCCTGCCTGGTGCTCCCTTGCTGTGGTGCTGGAGGGCTTGGCACCACTGGCCTGAGCTGCTGGTGCCAGGGTTTGGGTCCTGGACTCTCACAGGGTGCTTCGGCCTCTTTGGCATCATGCAGGGGCGGGCGCAGGCAGATGCCCATGGACAGGCTGGCGTTGCCTCTCCCAGCACTCACCGGTGCTGGGGGCAGCTCCTGCCTGCACTGACCCCTCTTCTCTCCCTGCAGAGTACAGCCGCTTTGAGTCTAAGATCCACGACCTGAGGGAGCAGATGATGAACAGCAGCATGAGCTCCGGCTCTGGCTCACTCCGGACAAGCGAGAAGAGATCTCTCTATGTCCGGTAAGGCTCAGCCTCTACTGCTTCTGGCAGCCGAAGGCAGGTGAGGTGGTCCATCCATCCCTGCAGTGCGGGATGCAGGGTGGGATGGTTCAGCCTGTGGACAAGTGTCTCAGAGGCTGGGGAAGCAAGCGCAATAGATGCATCACGGAGCCCAGATGGTGCAGCGGGGAGAGCCATGCTGCTGCACTGGTTTGCTGGGGCTGGGTGATCTGCACTGGCGAGCCTCATCTGAGGGCTGCTCTGCTTTGGGAAGTGCTGGTGTCTCTACAGAGCCCTGAGCAGCTGCTGGCCAGGCCGACCCACTGGGGACCACTGGGAAATGGGAAAATTCTGGGCATCCAGTGCTGCTTCTGCCCCAGGCAGCATCCAGGGCACTCTCCTCGAATCACTCCGTGTAACAGGCTTCCCCCCATCTCTTCCTGCCATTCCTGCAGCAGGATCTAGCAGGAGGGGAGATGAGCTCTTAGGAGGATTATTGCTCTGAGCTCTCAATGCGCGTTTGGTGCAGAGCCAGACGTGGGGCAGGCAGCGGTCGAGCAGCTGTGCAGCTCTAACTGCTGCATCCTGCGCTCTGCTCGCTGCCTGCCTCTTGCCACCACAGCACGAGTGGGGTGGCAGCTAATGAGTAATTCCAACTGGGTAATTAAAGTAATCCTGTAAATCCTCGCTCTGCCCAGTCTGTTGCGGGTGGGGGCTGTCTGAAACAGGGGATGCCTCTTCTTCCATCTGAGAAGGGTGACAGGGACAGGGCAGCATCAGCCTCAGCCTGCATCTCCCACTGCATGGCTGGATGCTCTGTTGCTGGACCTAGTGCAAGCCTGTTCTGGCAGGAGGGGGAGAGCTGCAGCTCTGGATTCCTGCAATTCACCATATCCTATGGGGTTTCACAGGCATTTTGCTTCATTTAGCATCTCAGGGCTCTGCACTGGGGGTGTGCAGTGAGCCGGGCACCAGGCTGAATAAACATCTTCTTGCTAGTCCTGCCCTTGCTCCCCTGCTGCCTCGTTGACACCCTTGTGGGTGGAGCAGGGTTTAGGCTGGGTCCAGCTTGAGTAGAGCCTGTGAGGCTTCTGTTCCCTGCCTGCGTATGTGCTGCACGGATTGGGGCATGCCTGCGAGCCAGAGAGCTCCCGCTGCCTCCAGGCTGCTTGTAGCACCTTGCATCTCTTGATGCATCTTTCCATGCGGCTTTGGTGGCCTCCACACAGTGTCCCCTGATGTACAGCTTCTGACGGAGGCTGTGCAGCGCCTTGCTGAGTGGGTGATCCCAGGGGAGAGCTGTACTCCAGCATGGCCCTTCC
>NW_009925375.1:0-246 GCF_000696875.1 Nestor notabilis | reverse complement strand
GGCCCACTGGTAGAAGGTAACGCAAAAGCAGATACTGCTGCCAAGTGGCTGTGGACATTGCAACAGGCTAGCGAACTGCACCAGAGGTTGCACATTGGTGCAAAGGCATTGCCAAGGGATTGCAACATTCCTATCAGAGAAGCTCGGGAAGTTATCGCCATTTGTCCGTGTTGCCAACAGTCCCCCTTATGGGAGGCTGGAGTGAATCCTAGATGACTACAGGCATGAGAACTGTGGAAGACAGAC
>NW_009925374.1:11466-12001 GCF_000696875.1 Nestor notabilis | reverse complement strand
GCAGGAGCTTCGTGCCAGGCACTGGAACACCACAAGGACTCCACAAAATAAAGGTATTTGTCAGTTTTGGGTGCGATTCTGGCCATAAATATTTCACCCCAAATAACCCAAAGCCCATTCTACCCCCCACAGGGGGATTTGGGGCATTGCTCCATCCTCACACCCCACATCCATGTGGGCCAGGGCTGCTTCATGCCAAGATCGTTCCCTGATCCCCTGCTTCTGCTGGCACCGAGAGCCACCAGCACATCCCAGTCTCCAAGCACGGTCACCAACATCGTTCCCATCCAGGGAGAACCCAGCAGCATTCCAGCTCCAGAGGGGCTAAAGCCACTTGGGACACAACCAAGAAGAGAAAAGGCCCATTAGCTGTAAAGTGCCATTTATTTGGGTGGGTTTTTTCACCCCATGATGAAAATATTGAGCCTAAAAAAGTAATTGCACCACAACTGCCTCCCCCTCCTCCAAAACCCAGCACTGAAACTACCCCAAAATACCCCAAAGCTTTAGACCTGCCCCTTCCCCACCTCCCCCT
>NW_009925374.1:10678-11410 GCF_000696875.1 Nestor notabilis | reverse complement strand
CAGTGAACACAGACCCCCCTCAAATGTGGGGTCTCCCCATAGGATTGCCTTGGGGGGATGTGGTTGTCCCCAATAGGACAGTGCCTTTGCTGGGGAAGGGGATGAGGGGTTTGGGGTTACCGGGGCCCTGACAGCCCCCCCTTGCTTTTAGGGACATGAGAGCAGGACCCACCAGGGAAAAAAAACAGCCTGTAAAGAAGGAAAATAGGTAAAAATTGCACCAAGCTTCCCAAAAATCATCTCCTGGGGGAGCTTGGGGTGCACAGAGCCCCACGTAGGGGAAATGGGCCCCCCAACAATGCACACACGTGGTGGAAAATGAGGTGAGAGCAGGGCTCAGCTGGAGCCCATGGGGTGCACAAGGTCCTTCCCAGGCAGGAGGGGACATGGCCAGGAGGGACCATGACCCTCAGTGAGGCCAAGGGGGCCTGGGTACAACTGCCCTGCCAGGCCCAGCCTTGGCACCCCACAGCCTCATCCCAGGGGAGTGCGGGCTCAAGAGGGGTCCAGTGGGGACCCCAGGGCTCTGCTACATCCCCCACGGCCAAGGGCACTTGGTGAGAGGCAGCTGGAGGGGAGAAAACCAGGAACCTGGATGCGGTTCACCTACTCCCATCCTTAGGAGATGGGGTGGGTCGGGCGGGACCCCACTCCTGCCATGGCCACAGCAGCTCTGCCTCCCACCCTTACACTGGAAGGAGCCAGGGAAGGCACCCAAAGCGCCCGGACACA
>NW_009925374.1:9360-10647 GCF_000696875.1 Nestor notabilis | reverse complement strand
CCCACCCGCCCCTCACCCACAGCTCCCCCCCAATTCCCTCCCCTTCAAAGAGCTCTGCCCGTACGCAACGCATCAAGACCCTTCATTAACATCCAGTGTGACAAGAACAGGCTTTAACACAATCCTTTAACAAGAAACCCAATAAAACACAACTCTCTCCTCTCCACCTGCAGAGGGCCGGGAGGGAGCTCACTGCTCCGCTCCAGCTCAGCCACTAACCCCTGTCCCAGCACTGGGAAAGTGACATCATTCCCAGCCACGCAAAGCAGAGTTTCTCCATCCCTTCACTGATCTCTCCATGTCGGAGCCCACCAGGAGGAGGTGGAGGTCCGGCCACATCTCCCACACATGCACGTGTGCACACACATGATTTCTTTCCTTTCTTTAACCCAAGTGACCATGTTTCAAAACCAAAACAAAGAAAAATGAACAGAAGCAGCACCACATTTCCCAAGTGTCAGGAGCTCCGGAGCTGGAGCAGAGGCCTGGAACACCCCCCACCACCACCACCATCCATAGGAACCAACCCCGCTCCAGCTGCGGGGCGGCCGAGAGATGCTTCCGAGGGGACGATGGTGCTTTGCCGCTGGGACGTGAGGCGAGGAGGGGCCGGGAGGAGGAGGAGGAGGAAGGAGGGAGGGCGCTTGTGTCGCCTGCTGAAGGAGAGGAAATGGTGGCGGAGGCAGATGTGCTGACCCCGGGGCCCTCACACGGCAGCACGGGTGGGAGTGCTGGGCTGGTTCAGCCGCAGCGTTCGGCACAGCCAGCCTGCGAAATCCACCTCCTCCACCTCGGAGCGCTTGATGAAGGTGTGACTCTGGAAGCCAAGGGAACACAGTTACGAATGGCACCGGCTGCATGTCCCCAGACCCAGCCCCACTACGAGAGGAGAGGATCCCGGTGCTACAGCTCTGGCAAGGAAAGGAGATTTAGAGGAACTGTTTGTTCCTTCCTGGGATTTTAATCTGTGCTGGCCTCAGAGTCAACACGTGGGATGAGAGCAGGGAAGATCTAAAGAACAGAGCCCACCTGGCCCCTGCCTATGAGCAGAACAAAACTGCTCAGTACAGGTAGGACAAGGTGCTGCAGCTCCCCACAATCCCTATTTGCCCCTAGATGGCAAACACTGCTCCCCCAGGGGCAGAGGGGCAGAAGCTCAGGTGGGACAGGACAACCTTTGTAAAGGGCATTGGGCCACATGGACACAGGCCACCTCATTTGCAAGGGCTATGTGAGAGCTCAGGGACTCAACCTAACGCAGAGGTCAGCATGGTTACACTGCACTCC
>NW_009925374.1:5588-8858 GCF_000696875.1 Nestor notabilis | reverse complement strand
CAGCAGAGGGGCAGGATCCCCTCCCTGAGCTGCTGCTCACGCTCTGGGGGTGCAGCCCAGCACACGAGGGGGTTCCGGGGTCAAGCACACACTGAAGCCGGGTCGTGCTGCATCCATATATATTCATATCTATCTGCCCAGTTCAGGAGGCAAAGGTTTGTCCCAGGCACCTCCACAGGCACAGGACAGCGGGTGGTTCCCACCCCAGCTCCACACAGGTTTGATACCATCACTGCCTTTGAACTAAAGGTGAGTCACTCCCTCTCCCAGGCTCCATTTGGCTCCTGTTAAGCTCAGCTGGGGAGTTTCCAGCCTTTTGAGCAAGAGGTGCAGAGAGACGGGGCAGCAGTTGGCAGATCTGGTGCCACCCCACTGGAGAAAAAAAACTGCTCTCCCCACTTACCATCAGCATCTTCAGATCTGCCCGTTCTGCTGGGTTTTTAATTAAGCTGAAATGAGAAGAACAAGAGAGCAAAACCAACGTTGAGACACTGCTTGTGGGAAACCAGTCCCCTGAAGGTCTCCAGTGTCACCAAAAGCTACTTGGCCTCCTGGCAATGTGGAAACAGCTTGGAAAGCATCATCTCCAACAGCCCAGCTCCTGGGGAGAGCTGCAGGATCCATCTCTTTTAGGCTCTGTGGATGAAACGTGCCTGCAGATGAGGAAAAGGACCTGACGCTTGGTGGGGATCAGGGATTTCTGCAATGTCCAAGCTCTGCGATTTAACAGGAGCTGCAGCAGCATCCTCAGGTGTCCCCCCCACCACATCACAAGGGCTGGAAGGTGACAGTGTGGTGCCTGCAAGGCTGTGGGGTGACTCAGCCCTATCAATCTGTTCCACCATCCCCCTGCCAGGCTCATATTTAGAAGGCGCTGGGATACTGCTCAGCATCACCAGAAATAAACTGCTTTTATTCCAGCCCTTCCCAAGGCTGGAGCTCTCAGCACAATGTGGGATCACTGCAGCCGAAGAGATCACCTACAGAGCATGAGAACATTGTGTTACACTGAACGTTTTGGGTGGAGCAGGGGCCTGCAGAGCTGTCAGGGAGCACCTACGGGTCCCCACATCAGCCACCAGAAGAAATCCTTACCATTTATTTACAAACTCCTGGAAGTCTTGTGTGAAAACTCCACTGGGCAGCTTGGGAGGTGGCTGTGGAGAAAAGGAGAAGGGTTTTAGTGTGTGAATGGGTCAAAAACCAGAGGGGCACCTAGTTCTGAAGGAGCTGCAGAGAAGCTGTCCTCTCCAGCTCTCCTCCTCACTGCCCTTCATAACCAGGAGCTGCTCCCCATCATTTCCTGCCCCAGCAGCAAACTGTTCTCCAGCTCAGTGTGCAGCTGTGGGGACCCTGCACTGACTCACTGCCAAAGCTGGAAAACCCCAGTTGCAGCATCACAATTCCAGATGCAACCTTGCAAATCCCAGCTCTGGCAACACCTATAGTGGATGAAGCTAGTCCAGAAACAATAATTGGGGGTTAACACTAATCACCCTGATGGGGGAAGCTGCTCTTCCCGCTTGCAAAAGCACCCAGAGATGCTTTTGCAATATAGAGAGATAGGAAGATGGAACAGAGGGTAAGGAAAGGACATGGTCTAGTGTGAGGCATCCCTGTCCATGGCAGGGGGTTGGAACTAGATGATCTTAAGGTCCTTTCCAACCCAAACCAGTCTATGATTCTGTGACATCAATGCAGCTCAGAAGGGCTCTCTACTGAAAAGTCCCTGTTCAAGCAAAGGCTTCGGAGCCCACCCTGTCTCAGCAGAGTGGAGATTACACTGTGGTGCCTCAGGGAAGCCTCACAGAGCTGATGGTAAGGAAATACCCACCTCATTAACTATATAATCCAGCAGTTCAAAGATGGCCATGGCGGGCCGACTGTCCATCCCATGGCCTGTGCGGTTAAGACAACAAAAACAGTGGTGAGAGGCTGCTTGGGGACAGCAAAGGGCTTCATCTTGTGTGAAAAGCACACGTGCAGTCGGGCTTCTATTGGGAGAGGCAGAGGCAACCCACTTGGGAACAGACTTGAAGAGAAAACCAAAATGCATTCCAAGATTTCAGAATTCCTTCACCATGTCTATGGCCCAGATTTATTTCCCAGCTTGGAGCATTTGGAGAGCACCAAACCACCTGCTGTAGCAGACTGGCGTCACTTCCAGAGCCTTCTGCTTCCAAGCAAATGGCTCAAGAACAGCCTCCCTCAGCTCCCATGCTGGTTTGGTACTTCTGCAAGAGCTCCCTGCAAAGCTCTTCCACAAAAGCCTCTAGCTTGAAAGGAACCTGCTGGCAGCATGGGCAAAGCCTGAGGAGCAACAGAAGCTCTGACAGTGTCCCTCACAGCATCTCCTCCCAGGGCTCCACATCCCATACCCAGCACAGGGTGCTTTGCTGCGTGGCTTTAGCCTCTTTGTAAGACACAGACACCTAAAAGTAGGCAGATAAACTGAGCTCATTAGAACCTTAACAGACCCTGGTTGGCACTCCAAATCCATTCCTTGACAGCATCCTAAGAGCAATCTCCATCTCATCATGCAAGATCAGACTCTCAACTGCACTCGTTAGGACTTAGAAGCCCTCTGTGCCAGAACAGATGCTGGTAGAGCATCAACATGGCTCCACATGCTCTGCAGATGGGCCTCCCTGGACACACCTCCCCACCACAAGCTCATTCAAACCAGACTTTGGCCAACGCAACCACACCAAACACCACCCAACCCATTCGCCCCCATGTCTATGTCTTGTTCAATGCATACGACAGCCCCTACCACTGACGGGGCGTCCTGGGGGCCTGGCCCGCGGCGAGATGCTGTGAGAGTCTCCCTCTGCCCCGTCCACCACGGGACGGCCAAATATTGCTTCCAGTTCCTTGGAGTCTGGCGGGGGGATTGGGTACCTTCCGATAGACAGCTCCACTAATGACAGCCCCATGCTCCAGATGTCGGACTGGACCGAGTAGTGGGTGCCCTGCAACCGCTCAGGCTGGAAGGGAAGACCACAGAAACACACACTCACTCACAGCATCCATATGCAGAGTCATAAATAGCACGAACTGAAACGAAATGGGTGAAACTCTGTATCATAGCATCACGGGACGGTTTGGGTTGGAAGGGACCTTAAAAGTTCCTCTAGTTCCAACCTCCTGCCACGGGCAGGGACACCTTCCACTAGAGCAGGTTGCTCCAAGCACCTGTGTCCAACCTGGCCTTGAACACTGCCAGGGATGGGGCAGCCACAGCTTCCTTGAACAACCTGTGCACAGGGC